>NW_019396740.1:0-146897 GCF_000591075.1 Eurytemora carolleeae
AGATAGAATTTTGATTAGTACCGAACCGATAGCCATCGATAATTTTTCGACTTAAGCCTATATCCCCTTTCATTTTTCGTGAACACTCTCTTTTCAAGGCGCAACCGAAAGTTGTATTTTATGTATTTTTTTACTAATACTAAAAGCTGTCCAGTCCTAAAAATGATATTTTTAAATGAATTGAGATTTTGTAACAAACTCTGTTTTCTAATCGCTATATCTACAATTAATAACGATTAAAAACTATTGATTTTCAGGTTTAACAAAAACTAGGGAAATCTCAATAATTCCTGATCATTCAAAGATTTAAAGGATACCATTGTGAATTAGAGATATCTATCTCTAGGTAGTTGAACAGGAAGTTCTACTGTTTGATCTGCTCGGGGTTCTAGGAACTCTAGGTGGATACTTGGGACTCCTTACAGGTTAAACAATTTGGATATTAAAATTTAAGAATTAATTTATGATAAAAAAAACACTTCACACTGTTTTCTCTCAGAGGCTTAATTTTACCTGATTCATAAGGAAATTAATATTTCAAAGTGTCTAAGATTTTAGGACTACGTGAACAAATTTCGGATTTGATCAACCCTGCTCTGAATAAATGCTCTTTGTCTCTTATTGGATGGAACTGATAAGTTTAGTGGGTTGACATAAAGAGAAAAAATTTATATTTCCAGACAAAACTGAGTTCCCAAGCGCCCCATTTAAAAAAAAAAGTTCTACGCCGAATTTTATTTTTTTTTATTTTATCATTTCGATAATCTTGATTTGATTTGATTAGATAATGTCAAAGTTTCATTAATTTAATCTATATATATGTCTAATTTGATGCTTGTCTGCTTGTCTGTTTGTGTCCAATAAAAGTCAAAACGGCTGAACCGATCAGGCCCAAATTTTGAGTGGGACCCTCCATAAGGGAAGGTTTATGGATGAAAAAAATTTCAAAAATTATCCTCAAACAAAATTCGATTTTCATTAAATTTTTAAGTCCACGAATTTTTTTTATAAAATCTGCAATTTTTTTTTATTATTGCTTACAATGCATACAAAGTGAAAATGTTTACAATTGAAATAGAGTCGGGCGCAAAGTCTGAAAGTCTAGTAGTTAATATCTTTATATTTTTATATATATTTTAGGGCTGTCTATATTTTCTATTGTGTTCTCCCTGGTTCAATATTTGGTCAGACTCTACGGCAAATATTTGTAAAGTTTTAATCACACCCGAGTCTGAATTTAATGAATTTGAGCTGCGTCTGAAATACACCAAAACCCGGTTTCAATTGAGCGCTGACTTGAATCTTGAAACATGGAATTTTTAATTTAATTTCTTCAATGTCGGCCTCTGGCCTAACAGACAAAACCTAAGGGAATGCCTTTAGGTTGCATAGATATAGGGATTCAAAAATTTAAGTGTGTGCAAAGACAAAATTCCATTGTTTCATATCATAACATTTCGAACTATACTCAATTAGTGTTGTGAATCTTTTTGGATCATTTTTAATAAGTTTTAAAATATTTAATAAGACTGCAAACATGTTAAAACTGTATTTTGTTAATTTTTGATTTTATTAAACTGAAAAATATCTTTGACTGAAGAAAATATATGTTCGAAGACGATCCAAAAAATGATTGTTACGACTCGTTCGCTTTTGCATCGTTTTTGAGTCGTCTTTTGCCTTTAACTTCTGCCAGGGCTAAGATTTCACATGGTCTAAGAAAAACTAATATTTATAATACACAATTTAAAATAGATGTGATAAATTCCCTCAAGAACTAATAAAAGTATAATCACGAGATATAATTGTAGAACATTTTTTTAAATCTAAAACTTCTGTGTGTGTGTGTGTGTAACATTTTAAAACTGCTAAGGGTGAACAAAATCTTCAGCAAAAACGAAATGTCTGCTTTCTAATTTTTGTCAACGAACGACTTGCCGAAAAAAATGTTCAACAAAATTTATTCAAATTGTTTCCTTTTTTTAAAGATTTTCCTTCGCTGTAAAAGCATTGACAGATGTCTAAACATCTTTTTTCATCCAGTCAAAGCCAAACTTCCTCGTATTTCTGATTTTAAACGACAGTTTATCTTGCTTGGTGGATGATTTATTTCTCTATAAGGAAGGTTTAGTCCATGGTTTCCATTCCGTAGACAATATACTGCATGGAGAACAGGGACTAACCTTCCTTACGAGGAATGACTGAATGTAAAAATTTAAGCTGAATTTCCTTTAAGAGAAATAAATCATCTCACAAGAAAGTTAAACGGTCTTTTTAAAACAGAAATACTTACGAGGAAGTTTGGTTTTGCAGGTGGAAATATAGTGTATTATCAATAGTAAATTTATTTTATTGCCACTTCAGGTGTAAAACAAAAACATTCTGTAACATAAGTTCGGAAAGTCGCATCGCATATACGAGATTAGAGTACGATTGCTTAAAGAGGCATATATTGTATTTTGCAAATAGATAAATATTTGATAATCAATTTTCCATTTGTTTGATAATTAGGGGTGCTCGCACGTTTTTAAAAACGTTACTTTTCTATTTTTATTTTTAAAACTAACGAACCTGGCTTTAAGGAAAAAAAGAATAAAAGTAACGAACTGATAGTTTTGAGCTTTTGTGAAACGTCAAACAAACGACTATATGTTAGTTTTAATGAAAAAAACGATAGACTATGTTGATTTTTCCCGAGGTAAGTTTGTTTTCTGTTGAGAAGCGAAACTACGTTGACATTCAAAGTACTTTTACATTGCGGCAACGTCAATCTCTGACCATTGCAATGCTTTCTATAGTCTAGACCAAACCTGAATGCAATTTTTAAAATCTCTCTCTATTAAGTGGTAAAGATAGGACCAGGGTACGTTTCCAAAACTTCATTTAATCTGTTTTGCGAAATTTGCGTATTCAGCTGAACGAAAATATTAAACATAAAGTTTCGTTCAATTTGGCTTTCGTTCAAAATCCTATTTTTCACCAAAATGTTCGAACTTTCGTTGAAATCCTGTTTTATCGCAAAAACTTTCGTGAAATTTGAACCTAATTTCACAAACATGTTTAATTAGATACTAAGAAATTTAAAATTTTCGTAAAAAAATTTTTATCTAATTTTCCAATAAATTGTTGATAAAACCCTAACCAATAAAATAGACCCGGTGGGTGCCGACCGCCGGGTGGTGGCTGTTTGCATGATACATATTGATGATAAAGTTTTTATCCAGTTTAATGGGAAGACAAAAAAAGAATAAGACTGTAAAGACAACGTGAAACTCTTAACTTTAGAAAAATCCTATGTTAAATACTCACAATTTCTTAAAAATTATTGGGGGTTATTTTTATTTAATCTTTTTGGCCATATTGTTTAAAAATTGTCTTTGATTATTTATCAAATTTTGTTGACCGAATTGTGATACCGAAAATGTTAGTAAAAAATTACTAAAAACTGTAATTTCATCTATGATATCTTTGTTTGAGGATAGGGGGTAGGAACTAGTTATAGTTCTGATAATGATATTAATAAAATAAAATAAAAAGATATAGAACAGGAAAACGACATTAAAGCAGTACTAAAGTGCATTTGATGTTGTTACAAAGCAAGTTATTAAATTAATTACCAAGTATAATGGGTCTTTTTAACCTGCACAATTGTTTAGTCACATGTTCATTGGACTACTAATCCAGAGTTTTCTGGTCATCACTGTATTTGATATGATGATGATCTTTAAACCTTTATGGTTGGCGCTGCCAAGATAATATTTGATGGTTACTGGGTTGTCAAGGCCACTATTACAATATAAAACCAACAGAATTACAGCTTGGTTAATAAAGGAACTTGATTTGTGGAGATCGGACGTCATTCTTCAAATTATGTGATATGGAGGTCATTTTGAGGGACTCATGACGGTTAACCATCTCCTCCCTCAATAAAAATACCAAAGTTTTTCTTCTTGAATCAGATATAGTGTTCTGCTGTTTTTATGAAATTCTATTGGTTACATAAATTTTTTAAATTCAGAAATTAAATAATTCATGCTGTTTTGCTGTTTTGCTGTTTTGCGTGTCGTATATTAAGTTTTATAAAATAACAAGGCTTATGCAATAAAATGCTATGAAAATTCGTTTCAGTCTCTAATCTTAGTTCTATGGCGCCATTGTGTTAAAAGTTGTACTATCAATTTTCATCCTGCTACTTGGTACTTTTAGAAATCTCGCTATATATGAATTCAACAATGTATGCATAAAGAGACTTGACTAAAGATCAGATCTAATGAATCGCGAAAAGTAGACTACTTAGACACAGTTAAACCTCCTCTCTTGTGGTTCACGTTAAAGAGAATTGGTTCACCTATTCCTAACGTAGTTCAACTGCTTATCGCTGTTCATTAAAGGAATGTTATTTCTAGAAACTTATTGTCTAATTCCTTTATCTTTGCAACCCAATGTGGTAAACTGTAAATTTTTCAAACTATAAATTCTGTTAGATCAAACAATCTAAATTAAAAATATCGAAAGTGTACACCATCAGGTTGCAAAGATATTAGAAAGGATTAGAAAATTTGATTTAGTGGCAAATACTCTTCCCAATTTAAGTTTAAGCTTACAACGAACCATTTAATTAAGAAAAAACGTGCGGAGTTTATTGTTAAGTCTCAAACTTTATGGACTACTCTGTATCAACCGGCATTTTTAAGTTTATCTATTACACTTAAACAGCAAAATTATTATCTAGAAAATAATTATTCAAAAATCTTTGTTTATTGACATCAATCATTAAAAAAAACAATATTTCTTTATAACTTAGACTAATAATTTTTTCAGAAAAATTCAATATCAAAATGTTCCCAAGCAAGGTAAGTTATATTTAAATAATTCATTTTTAAAAAGAAAGTTGCAAAAAAGGGGAGTACTGTAAGTGTAATTTCAAGTGACCCTCCATGCAAAGATGACAATGTCCGATTCACAACGGTACCATTGAAACCTTTGTCTGATCAATAATTTGGAAGCTACTGATATCGTAGTTTTTGTATGTTAAACGTGTTTAATTTTGATAATTCCTACATTTTTTCCTACATTCATTTCCGCGGAGAACCCACCATTAAAAATCTTCAGTTTTAAAATAAATAAACGATAAATAAATAAATAGACGTCGGGGTCACCACTTCAGAGAGTAAGAACAAGTCTAGGATATAGTGTATTTGATATTTATTAAATCAACAGATATTATTATCCAGGATAGATCTGCACGAGTTGAAAGATGAAGACTGACTGATTCCTAGATTCTAGTTTTCTTGTTCGGAGATTTTCTTCTTTATCTTCGAGCATTTCTTGGATTGATCCTCTCAGAGTTCTGCTTCTACAATATATAATTAATTTCAAAGTTTTTAAAGTTACCATTGTAAAACGGGCACTTGAACTTCAGGGGAAACTGAATAGTTTTAAGAAACAAAATAATGAATATCTAATTCAAAGTTTATCAGTCAAATTCAATGGTACCGTTATAAATCAGGCATTGACATCTTAGCATGGAGTGTAAAATGAAAATACGCTTACAGTCCATTAAAGATATACTTTTTTGGGTTTTTATATAAAAAACAGTTTTGATTGAATTAAATATTTTAGACTGCTGTGGGCAGTTTATTAGTATCTGTTCTTATTGCAAAATACTTTATGACCACACAGCAAATTATCAGGTATAAGTTTACAGATATTTAACCTCCCCAATCTATACTAGACATATCACACCGGACTAACCAGAGTGAGCAGCATTCTGTTTCTTCGATTTGAAATCAAACGTGTTTTGGTCTGTAATTCAATAATCATTTACTTTACGCATTTGATTATTTTATACATTTTCATTTAAAAGCTTTGTCCGGTCAATAAAAGAATGAGATATCCATGATTTTTCTGTGAACATTTTTTTATTTTATTTTCAATTTCAACTGATTAAAAGTAAAACTTAACACATAAAGCAAAGCAAGAGAAATGACCATATCTTCAACATTATTGATCAGACTAAAGTTGTGATTAAAGCATTGTACATCTTTAATTGGAGGTTCGTTTGAAATTAGAATGAATCTATATACACGTGCCGAATGTGGGGTGTGTAAGCAAATTGACCAATATTCTTACCAACAACGATACGTTTCATATTTTACATATTCAATAGATTTTTCTTTTCTTTACCAGATTATTCAACTTCTCGTGGACATGTAATAACTTGTTAAAAAATACACGAATTGTTAACAATTATTATCTTACAAAATGAAATTATGAAAAGGTTTGCAAAAATGCATTTACCTGTTATATTTTAATAAAATGTACTCTGTAATATCCGTACCCTGCGTACCCATACATTTCAATAGCCAGGGTTCTTAGATACGCTGCATTTATTGCAATTTTTCACGCCCTGCTGGCAAACAGGGTTAGAATTCATTTAATAAAATGGCCCCATTTAAATATAACTCGCGGATTTAATAATATTTTTTCGCGCATTTTCAAACAGACAGACAGACAAGCAATATATTCTGAACATTCTCCTTAAGATTCCGAATATTTAATTGTTTTGTAATTTTTAAGTGGTTTCGGTATTTTGACATTATGCACAAAATGTTATAATTTTTAACAAAGAACATTGATGACGCCGAAAGAATTTATAAAATGTCGTTTTCTGATTAGCCGACTGCAATAATGGAATACTGAGATATTTAGTTTTTTTAATTGAATAATTGTTTGAGCTATTTAAAACTTGTCCCGCATATTCCATGGCTATTTATCTATTTTTACAATTATTGAGATTTGGACTTAGGTATAATAGTATAAAACCCAAAGAAAAATTTTCAAGACGACATTTTATATATTCACTCGATGTCTCCGAAGTTCTGGGTTAAACCGTGTGTTGTAATTGCATTTTCATTTACAGTATATACTTAGAATTTGGAATTTGTCTAAGACCAAACCATTTTTAGCATTGGCCCTTGTTTTTGACCTGCACTCTTTTTCTTCATAAAGCCGTGAGTGCCCCCCCCCCCCTCCCCTTTTAAAAATATAATATATTCCCTTTATTATTTTATGTAATTGATCTAGGTTAAAAATAAAAATGTATTTGTGAATTAGTCCTTTATCCCTTTATTATTTTATGTAATTGATCTAGCTTAAAAATGAAAATGTATTTATAAATTAGTCCTTCCCTTTATTAATTGATCTAGATTAAAAATGAAAATGTATTTGTAAATTAGTCCTTTATCCCTTTATTAGTCCTTTATCCCTTTATTAGTCCTTTATCCCTTTATCATTTTTAGTCAAATTCTGTTGATGACCAAATGGGATCCTTTCTGGAAAACTCAAGTCTGTATAGGTGATAAATATTTTCTTAAAAATTGGAAACTCATTTTTCAAATTTAAAAACACATTTTTTGGGGGGGTTGTGAGAGCAAGGTTTGTTTTTCTTACAGAAAATTTTCGTCCATTTTTCAGAACATTATCGTTCGTATTATAGAACATTATCGTTCCTATTTTAGAATATTATCGTTCGTTTTTTAGAACGTTTTCGTTCGTTTTTTAGAACATTTTCGTTCGTATTTTAGAACATTATCGTTTGTTTTTAGAGCATTATCGTTCGTTTTTTAGAACATTATCGTTTGTTTTTTAGAACATCGTTCGTATTTTAGAACATTATCATTCGTATTTTAGAACATTATCGTTTGTTTTTTAGAGCGTTATCGTTTGCTTTTAAGAGCATTATCGTTCGTATTTTAGAACATTATCGTTCGTATTTTAGAGCATTATCGTTCGTATTTTAGAACATTATCGTTCCTATTTTAGAATATTATCGTTCGTTTTTTAGAACATTATCGTTCGTTTTTTAGAACATTATCGTTCGTATTTTAAAACATTATCGTTTGTTTTTAGAGCATTATCGTTCGTTTTTTAGAACATTATAGTTTGTTTTTTAGAGCGTTAGATCGTTTGTTTATAGAACATTATTGTTTGTTGTTTAGAACATTATCGTTTGTTTTTGAGAACATTATTGTTCGTTTTTAGAACATTATCGTTTGTCACGACAATATTTTTAAATAATGTTTCTAGGATCCAACTGTAAAGCGGCTGCAGCACAGTGTTTCACAAATAGTAAATGTATCCAGGTTAATTCTTTTTTTTAATTCAAAATTATTTTTTTCGTAAAAGTTTTTTATCTTGTACTATACTGAGTGTTACCTAAGTATGGTGTTACAATTGTTTTCTTTTTACGATTTTTACAAATTGTTTAATAGTTTTAAATACATTTGTGTCGATCTTCAGATGTTGAGTGAAGTAATCTGTTGAAACTTTAGATCATATTTTGGGATTAACATTTTAATTCTGAGAATTGAAATATTTTGGAATGGTTTGCTACAATGTGATACAATCATAGATAAAAACAATACAGATAACACTTCACAATAAACCTGAGGCAGGCCCAAGAAAGTTACGTGCATACTCTCCCATCTATGTCTTGGTTTTCAACGCTGCCTGCGTGGAACTTCAATTGGGCCTCTGCCTCGGGGTTATTGTGAACGAAAAAAGCCTCACATCTAGTGTTTTTCTGCAATATTATTAATCTATTGAATAAACTCCAATTGTAGGCACGGGCATCGTTTCGCAAAAGTCAAGGTGTTTGAGTTTACGTCAAACTGAAATAAATTCCACGCAAGAATGAAATATTTCAAAATGAAAATGAGCTATGGGGTCACAAGGCCGTAGCAGTAATGTCTCTCAATGTCTCCTACTGTCTAAAGTTAACAGTGAGTTAAAAAGAAAAACCATGAACAAAATGTCAAAATTATATTCTCAATTATTACTTTATTCAAAATGTCAACTCAGCACTTTTAGAGAATACACTTTTAAAATTTAGAACTATCACGTAATCTTGTATAATCTTATAAGCTAATAAAAATAAAACTTTAAACATTTATAAACGGTTGAGACAAGGATTCCCATCTCTTCTATGGTGCCACACCTGAATCAAGGATTTGTCAAGTGTCTGAAATACAGGACTCACCATTTATTTTCTGTCAAATATATGTATTTATATTCAAATAGAATTCATACTCGCGGGCTTAGCCAAAACACACTTTTATAACAGTTTTAGAATGTTTCCTTCAATTTTCATCTTTCGTAGTAGTAGTAACTTTCTCTTTTAAAAAAATGGTTAAGAAGTGATGAAGTTTAAGAAACAAGATTTGAACTATAAGACAAGTAATTTTAATTAATCTTTGTTTGTCTGTTTTTTGGGTCATAACTCATGAACCCCATTACCGAATTGCCTCAAATTTTGATGGGGAACTCGAGAACACGAGAACTTTTATATCAATTGGTTTTAAGATTCCAAGTTAAGTGGTTCCACTTTTAAAAGAAAAATAGCTAAAATCTTAATAGCCGGGCTCTTTTCTATATTTCTTTGAAAATATTCAATATTAATCTTTAATATATAATATTTAGACTATTGGTTGCATAAATACCTGTATGCTGGAAAATATTGACCGGGAAGATAAGGTGGCATCCTGTGCATATCTCTGTGAGATGACCCATGGTTATGAGAACCCTCAGGTAGGATGACCTATGGTTATGAGAACCCTCAGGTAGGAAGACCTATGGTTATGAGAACCCTTAGGTAGGATGACCTATGGATATGAGAACCCTTAGGTAGGATGACCCATGGTTATGAGAACCCTCAGGTAGGATGACCCATGGATATGAGAACCCTCAGAGAACTTAAATATTCTTTTTTTAAGATACGGAAGTGCCAAAATTTCAGTTACCAGGAAAAATAACAAAAAATGTACACCGAAACTACATTATTTGTTTTCATAAAACGATCCTGTCGCACCTACCAAGAGGTGTTTCAGTCGTCACGTTCCATTTTTATAGAAGCAAAAACCTGTGATTGTCTTCTAACTCTGGTGGTTGACAATCATGTTTCGAGCATTTATATCTGCAGTGGGTGCTCCCCCCCCCCCTCCAATATAGATGAAACCTAATGCTAGTGAAAACATATCCTAGGTTTCATAATATCTTAATTCCTTCCTTAATCTTCCAGGTCACTGATACTGCAGAAAATATATATTATTCGTCTCATTACAGAAGCAATAACAAAGTTCAAATTGACCAAATTATTGTTGAGTTTTTTAGTCAGTCTTCATCATTATATTTACTATCATACATTGACCAGGGAGTATAGGAGAACCATTAATCATGAGATTTACAATATCCAAGCTGATATTGAATGTTGCAATAATTTTCAAGACTGGGTCGACTTTGAAATATCACCACGCCTTGACTTTTGATTTGACCTCGATATACTTGTTTTTAGCACTAGACATGTACTATAAAGCACTTGTTTTTAAATTTAGTTTTTAACAAGTAATTGGCAAAATTTTCATCGATTTTTACGCGAGCGCTAGCAAACTTTTTAAGTTTAAGAGCATTTTTTCCCTTTAAAAGTCTAAAATCTGGGCCTTAGTCTATAACTTTGAATATAAAGGAGATCTTATTTCTCTTTTAAGAAAGGATGAATTATCAAAGTAACAGAGAACGCGACCATATATTAATTATCAATAACATATAGGACACTAGATATCATCTTTTCAAGAACCTGGGTTTTTCGTTCACAATAAACCTGAGTCAGAAGCGCAGGCAGCGTTAAATTACAAGACAGAGAGAGAGCATGCACTGCCTGCGTGAAACCAAGGTTATTAAATACTAAAGTGGGCAGAGGCTGAACTCCAACCTTCGAGTGTGCGAGTGGGGAAGACTTCACTGCCGCGCTTAATTAAAAGCATGATTATGGGGGGATGACATTTGTAGATCGAGATTGAATCCTAGCCGCAGCGCTCGGCCCAGAAAGTGTCATAACTTAACCTAACTCGTGGCCGCAGCGCTCGGCCCCCTAGCCTGTCCTAGCCGCAGCGCATTTGTAGATCGAGATTGAATCCTAGCCGCAGCGCTCGGCCCAGAAAGTGTCATAACTTAACCTAACCCGTGGCCGCAGCGCTCGGCCCCCTAGCCTGTCCTAGCCGCAGCGCCCGGCCTAGAAAGTGTCTTAACCTGACCTAATTTTATGTCCCAAGTATTTAAAAATTTTATTTATGTAAATTGGTCTGGTCGGAGTGCACAGTACAACAGAAACTCCCGTTGTTTACAAACACAGACTTAGAATTTGTATTTAACCTAAATATAGATAAACGTAAATTAAGATTTCAGAAGGAAATTTTAGCCATTTTACTGCACAATGAATATTTTCTGAAAGCACAATAATGCCTCCATGTATAATCTGTAAAACAAGGAATGCAGAATTTGTGATACCGAAAAATGAAGATCTTCGAAATATATCTCTTGGTCTCCACTTTGTATTTAAGAGTGGTAAAGAATTAAACATAGTTTTAAAGATATTAAGAGAGGCGTATTTAGGTTTTTTTTTTGCCCAGATAGGGCTTACACTTCTCTTTCTTTTTAGGGGGGGGGGAGGCCAAAACCCCCCAAAAAGCACAATTTCACAAATCCAGGTAGGGGATGAGCTTCCATGGCCCCCCTTAAATACGTCTTTGGATAATAACAGATGTGTTTAAGAAATTTACAAACATATTGGGGAATGGAGTGGATTTGATAGAACAAAACTAAGCAGTTTTAAAGATAAACTCCTATAAAATTAGAAGTGCCAAGCAAAATCAATGAATTGATTAAGCAACTATGTAATGAATTCTGTATTTATCTATGTTCGTTTATCTATGTTCATGTTGACCCTTAATGACCAGTACGGTCAGTTTAAATTCACCTGTATATAAATAAATTTAGTTCAATTGTATTCGTTGATTTATACAGACGTATATAGAGCCTAGAGTTTGGCGGAGAATAGAGAGCCTTGAGTTTTGGCTAGAGATAGAGATAAGTGTGTTCTTTATTAGACTTTGAGTATAGTAATCGCGTCTAGATTTGTTACAACTATGTAGTATTTACATATAAATTACATACAAACATACACAAATTTTTGATTTTTAATTATGAAAATTTCGAAGTTCTAACTGAAGACGACATTTACATGGGTCTTTTGTCTATTTTTTCTAGTCTTAACTTTCCAAAAGAAATCTTTTCATGCAATTATTTCCAAACCAAATGAAACCTTATGGCCCAACCTGTCGTCGTTGCCTTAGTCTGTTCCACTTTAGTATTTATTCACTTTGGCGTGTTTCAAGATTTAGGGGTTTTTCATTCACCTGAAGCAGAAGCCCAGGAAGCGTAAAATAACAATAAAAGAGTGAGAGCATGCGCTGCCTGCGTGGAACTCCTTTGGGATTCTACCTAAGAGTTATTTTGACAAAAAAAACCTAAATCTTGAAAAGACAACATCTAGTGTCCAATCTGTTTATTAATTAATCTATAAACGCAATATTTTTAGTCAACATTCCCTTTATTAGATCTTTAATAGTAGTAGTAGTACTTATACTTTCTGCACTTACTCTCTTATCTTTGCTATTTAGTTAGACGTCTGGGTATTTTAGACTCTAGATTCGTTTCTATTAACATTGTTTAGACAATTAAAAAGTTAAAAACTTATTAGTAGTACAAAACAAATATACTTTTTATCTATTTGTGAGAGAAGCTGAATTTTTTAAAAATTGAATTTGAGTAAAGAAAGCATGCTAGCGAAATAATACAGGGTGTTCAAATAAACAAGAAAATGTTGTGACTACTAAAAGATTGTATTTGTTAAGTTTAATACCTAATTTTAAGAGCCATAATTAAGTTGCTAGAGTATATTTAATAAAAAATGGTCAAAAGCCATATCTAGGATGAGAAGTTGTTTAAACTGAATATTCTAGGTTGGGAAGTGGTTTCAACTCAATACTCTACCTTGGAAAGTTGAATGAACGAAATGTTCTAGATTAAGAAAGTGATTTAAACTAAATTTTCTAGGTTGAAAATTCTGTTTATACTTTTGTTGTCGTATAGCAGCAAGATTCTCAATAATGAACAGATAGACAACGGGATAACCCTCAAATCAAAACCGATAATGAAGGGAAACTCTTTATTTCCTGAAAAAAATGATATGAATAATAACATGTGAATTATTACAATGAATTTTTTATAATGGAAAGATTCTTACGATCTAATAAGCGATATTGGAGGGTTAAATTGTCGGACAGTCCTAAGACGTTTTTTTTAAACTTCTGAAAAAAATGACAATTAATTATTGACGAAAGTCACTAATTCTTTATGTGAAAATATTCTTTGTTTAACTTTTTGAAATTGATGGATTCACAATGCTTTAAGTTGTTTACACTCCGATGGGGAACAAAGGACGGAGCCGCTTAAAATTATTTGGTTTGGACTTTAGTGTCTCCAAGAGGGGTTATAAGTTAAAGACGTCTTTACATACATGTATCATAGTTAATGGTTGACAACTTTAGGTTTGTTTAACGAAATTCTCTGTATTGGGAATTAGATTAAACTAAATTGCTAGGTTGAAAAGTTGTTTAAACTGAATATTCTGGGTTGGGAAGTAGTTTGAATAAATTTTCTAGGTTGGAAAGTGTTTTAAACTAAATATTCTAGGAGGGAAGTGATTTAAACTAAATGTTCTAGTTTGGAAAGTGGTTTAAATTTAATATTCTAGGTTAGGGAAGGGTTTGGAAATGTTTTAAACTGAATATTCAAGATTAGGAAGTGGTTTGTAGTGAGTACTAACTTGTTGAAAAATTTAAGATTTGTTCAAATTTTTAGCGTACCGACCTTAGTGACTTTTAAGGTAATGCTGGTCAACGTTTCATAAACGAGACAAAAGTTTTTGAAAATTGCGTAAGATTTTGTTAACGAAAGGCAAAAACAAGCATTTTGAAATCGTTAAAGAGCGAGAATAACCATTCGTGAGATAAAAAGAACGAACAAATGTGTTTTAAAATAATTTTTGCCAAAAATAAAAATTAATTTAATTGTGTTGTAATTTTATTACCGTTAGTTCAGTTCTTAGCTTAAACCAAACGGCTACTTAAAAGTTGGTCTGTTTTGTTATGCTCACTATTTAAGGTTTCAAAAATGTCTGAGCTTGTTTCACCACGTGTTTATTTGAACTTCCTACATTTTATTCTCGATCATGTTTTCTTTTATTTTAATCAATTGAACAAATTTAACTTCTTGCAATTAGATAACAGAGTGTACTTTATAGCTTGAATACATAATATGACGTATAGTCTAAATGAAAGGTCATTAAAAATTACCCGAGAGACGTCTTGTGTTTTATTAATTTTTGTATTAATCAAGAACGATGACATCTATAAACTTTAGAGATCACTTTAAAAATAAAACTCATTAAATGTCTGATAAGAAAGGAACCGAGAGACCTCTGGTGTCTTTAATTTTTTATAAAAGGCAACACGTAGAAAAAAATACATACACATATATAATATAAATCCATCGGCTAATTTGTTTCGGAGCGAGGGAGGGAAAGAGAAATAGATAAATATCCATTGTTTAAAAGTTCTGAGCTGGGAAACTTAGAATGGATAACCTTTAATCCAAACTACTTAATCCGAATATCCACTGTGGAAACTTTTAATTTTAGTCCTTAATCCACTCTTTTTCTCTCTCTTTGGATATCCGTACATTATTTTCTCCAATGAGAGTGTAGGAATAGTTCGTAAATTGTATTGACCAATGACAGCCTTGAAAATAATTTCTATTCCATGAGAGAAAACCGCAATTTCTAACAAATAAAGAATTTGTTGTCGGCCATTTTGTAAATTAATCGGTTAAGAAAAATATTTAAGACCAGGTTTGGGATTCTTTTGTGAGCAATTTTAACTAATGTATTACAAAATAAATTAGTGAGAAATTAAGTGAGGGCCCTTTCAGTCAAGAAAACGAACCAATCTGGCATTCTTAAAATCCATTTTGTTGATCGAAATATTTAATCTCAATACTAACATAATTTTGAGATTATGTTAGTCTCGAGATTAGCAAAAAGAGAGGATTAAGCATTAATCCTGATATCCACCATTCTAAAGTTCGCAGCTCTGATCAATTGAATTTCATTTAAAAACTTTTTATGCACTTGTATATGAATTGTGAGCTTTTATAGGGAAACCCACAAAGGGAGAAACTTCAGAGACGACTGTTTGAAACTTTTATTAGGTGTTTCCTTAAAATCATGGTTCCCTGCAAATGTAAACATGTTTCTTTTATCGTCAATCAATAAACATGCCGTTAAACGACCATTTTAGGCAGACGTAGGGTTTCCAGCAAACTAAAACTTTGCGAAAAGTTTCAAAAATTGGTGAAAGTTTTCTGTTAGCAAATTTGTCCGCGAAATTTCGCATTTTAGCAAAAATAAATTAAGCCACAATGAGGCGAAATTTCATGAAAAAATATTTCGCGTAAAAAAAATCCGCAAACACCGCTACTGTTGTAGCTGCAAAAAAAGCATTAGAAGTTCATTATTATAGTACAATAAATTTCGCATTTTTTTCGCGAAACAGATGAAAGCGAAATTTTGCAATAAAATGAAACCTTTTGCACTTTTTTCAACGAACGAAATAAGAAAAAAGGTGAAATTTTCGGCAAAAAACTTTTTTTTCAAAAAAGCCAAAATTCCCCAAACGATTTCCCGATTTCGCTGGAAACCCTAGCCGAAGAAGATTTATTGTAACCTTGGAATCACATTTAAATAGTTTCGTCTAATTAAGGCTACCCCTGTTTTATATTTTTTCAATTTCTTGGTGAAAGACGAAACAAATATTTTTCCGAATTAACTAATTTTAATTATATACTGGCAAAGTTTTCAAAAAATCTGTTCAATATTTATTTTATAATTTAGATATTTATTTAGGTCTATAATGATGATGTAATTTGTGTACCAGTTCCGTGCTCTTGAAATATATTTGGGTGTAATTTTTATCTTTAGAGATCTGCCGATAAAGATCAATAAATCACAAAAACATCTGAGCTGGGAACTTTTGTGCTGACTGTTGGTTTGTCATAATCCCGATCGCTTGATATCGATATCCAGTAAGGACACGTTTAATCTCATTATTTTAGTTATACCTCCAGGCTACAACTACCATGCAGGATTTCGAATAAAGATTGAAAGATAGAGATCAATCATTGGTCTCAATATCCATAATACAAGAGTCCCTAGCTCAGGTAGTTTTAATATTTGGATTGATCTTGCTGCTCTAATATAAAAGTATTGACCGATACCTTCTTTAATTTTCCCCCAACAGTTCATTCAATGCAACATTTTTGTTTTTAGTTTATGGCAATGATTGAGTGTATGCTGGATAATAAGTGTTTAAAACAATATCCTGATGATGGTCCTTGTGTAGGCTCTAACAAGGATGCTATAACCTCAGTCAAAACCATGGAGGACATAGAGGTAATAGAGTATACATCATGGAGGACAGGGTGACTGGTAGTAAAATTATTATATACAGGGTGATTTGTAGTAAAATTGTTATCTACAGGATGACTGATAGTAAAACGATTATATACAGGGTGACTGGTAGTAAAACGATTACATACAGGGTGACTGGTAGTAAAATTATTATAAAGAGGGTGGCTGGTAGTGAAATTGTTATATACAGGGTGACTGGTAGTAAAATGATTGAAAACAGGGTGACTGGTAGTAAAATTGTTATATACAGGGTGACTGGTAGTAAAATTATTATATGCAGGGTGACTGTTGGTAAAATTATTATATACAGGGTGACTGGTAGTAAAATTATTATATACAGGGTGACTGGTGGGTATTACGAGGTGTGAACTGTGGAGAATCTCCCTACCCTGGAGGATATGATTGGTATCCTTGTCAGCATGAGAGATTTATCAAGTTAGTCAGAATATTTCTAAACTCATATTTTTACCTTTAACTTTTTTGATCCCACGCTTCATTGATTAGTTAAAATAAGATATAGGACACTAGATGTCGTCTTTTCAAAATTTCTTTGTGATAGTTTACAATAACCCTGAGGCAGAAGCCAATAGGAGTTACGGGTAGTCAGCGTAGAACAAGACATAGAGAGAGCCTGTTCTACACCGACTACGTGTAACTCCATTGGGTTTCTGCCTCAGGGTTAAATGTAAACAAAACACACGGAAAATCTTGAAAAGGAGACATCTAGTGTCCTACCTGATATCTTAATTAATCTATGCCACTCTTCCTTTCAACAAATAATAATATCTTTAAGATGGAAAATTTTAAGATTTATTAAATAAATACACAATGGCAGGAATATCAGAAATATAAGAAATATAAGTAAACAAATTCCGAACATTCTTCTTTGAAGTATCATCCTTTATATATGGATAACCCTATAGCTAAAAAGTATGAAAATATATGTTAGAACCGAATCTGGACAATGGATCAACAACGTGACCTACTGTGGAGGAAAGCATAATGGTTGCTCTACAGATATTATTGTTACTATTGCTAATGTTTCCATGCCACACCCTGGAGTTGTTAATCATGTTTATACAGATGCACCTCTTGAACCTCAGGTACCTTATACAAGCTTGAAGTAGGAATTATCATTAAACCTTGCAATATCTAAAATCTGACCGTAGATATCTACCAAAAAAACTGGTAAAATAGTTTGTAGATATTTCTGGAGCACCTTCTAAGCCTTAATTGTTTGAATACGGCCGGATCCTTAATTTAGTATTCCTTGTTCATTTCATGGTAACACAAATATAATCAGGGACACTGCAACAAGTGTATCTAGATTTCTTCCAGTATAATATCATTGTGTGCAGATTGTAAAAACAGTTGTTTTCTTTATCTCACTGAATTAAAATATATGCCTACCATTCACTATAGGATACCAGGCACGATATGAGACCATTGATGTTATTTATTAATTTAATTATTGTTAATATTAACATACAAATGTTAATGTTAATATTAACATACAAATGTTAATGTTAATAAATATTAACGTATAAATGTTATAGGTTAATGTTATTGTTTATGTGTATGTTAATATTATTTACTTTAATGAATTGTTTAAAGTCAATGTTAATGTTAATGTTAATGTTAATGTTAATGTTAACATTGAATACTGACAATCATAACAATTAATGGTTTGTTGAAAGTCAATGTTAATGTTAATGTTAATGTCAATGTTAACATTTTATACTGACAATCATAAACTTTCAATAACTGTTTAAAGTCAATGTTAATGTTAATGTAAATGTTAATGTTAATGTTAATGTTAATGTTAATGTTAATGCTAATGCTAATGTTAATGTTATAGGTTATAGGAGACAACTATAAATTTTCAATAACTGTTTAAAGCCGATGTTAATGTTAATGTTAATGTTAATGTTAATGATAATATTAATGTTAATGTTAATGTAAATGTTAATCTTAATTTTAATGTTAATGTTAATGTTAATGTTAACATTATATACTGATAATCATAAACTTTCAATTATTGTTTAAAGTGAATGTTAATGTTAATGTTAACGTTATAGGTTAAGGATTGGAGACAATTATAAATTTTCAATAACTGTTTAAAGCCAATGTTAATGTTAATGTTAATGTTAATGTTAATGTTAATATGTTAAGTTTATATACTGATACTCATAAACCTTCAATTATTGTTTAAAGTGAATGTTAATGTTAATGTTATAGGTTGAGGATTGGAGACTAGTAAGTATGCCATCTCCTGATTATGCGCTTATGCTGTGGTGTGGTCGTCTTCCTGTTCTAGATTATGCCGGGGGAATAGTCATCTCAAAACACAGGGACATCGAGACAATTAATATAAAAACACATATAAAGGGAGGGTTCACGAAAATAAAAGAGGTTTAGGTTGATAAAAAATAAAATATGAAAAAGATTATGAATTGTGAAACTGTGGATCCGAGAATCTCTACATAATTTTTTGATACAGGGTGTCCCACGAAACATGACAGTTGGTGAATGGTTTAAAATGTCTTCTTCCATAATTTTTTAAGTTGTTTGATACCAAAGAGAATAATAAAAAATATTGTATGGGAGTCATCTTAAAGTAAAATTATTTTCAACGTAAAATATATTTGAGTTAAAGATTGTTTTAACAAAATGAACTACAAAAAGTCTTTTATATCTAATACAGTACATGGAAGAAGACATTCAAAACTATTCACCAACTGTCATGTTTCGTGGGTATTTCCGTTTTTTATAGTGAATTTCTAAGATTACAAATATGTTTTTTTTTGACTAGTCACAAACCTTCATTGGGTCATGTGATTAACCACAACAAACTTAGTCTAATCGTTCCAGCCGTTTATTGTAAACAAACATACAAATAGACATTTCCAAATTGGAATACTAATTGTCTATGTTCCCTAGGAATGACAAGAATATGCCTGAGTCAGTGTTAAAAGAATTCAGGAAAAAACAACCTTCATTTTTATTAATCTTTTTTAATGTTTTGAATAATCCATGAGTTAATATTGTGTTTTTATTTCAACAGGAGAGTTCTGAAAACCCATGGACTTGACTGGGACAAAATGTGCCCAAGTGACAATGATCACTGTCCTGTTTAATTAGACAGTGATCACTGCCCTGTTTAATTAGACAGTGACCACTGACTTGTTAAATTAGACAGTGATAACGGCCCTGTTCAATTAGACAATGATCACTGACATGTTTAATTATACAGTGATCACTGCCATGCTTAATTAGACAATGATCATTGCCCTGTTTAGTTATACAGTGATCACTGCCCTGTTTAATTAGACAGTGATCACTTCCCTGTTTAATTAAACAGTGATCCAGGCCCTGTTTAATTATTCAGTGATCACTGCCCTGTTTAATTATTCATTGATCACTGCCCTGTTAAATTATTCATTGATCACTGGCCTGTTTAATTAAACAATGATCGAATAGACATTCCAGATCTCTTTTGTCTGAAAAAATGCCAATCATCTTCCAATATATTTGTTACACATAGAAAACATTAAAACTTGAATGCTGTAAAAATTTTATAACCTTAGAGGAAAAATTTGATTTTTTAAATCTATTAACTATTCAATTAAAATCGAATGAATGCATGAATATTTTTACTAAGTAGTTATTTTTTTTCGATGAAAACTTAGTTTATAGATTGTAATATAGGTTCAAGTAAATATTGTATTCAAGCACACTCTTGTAATGTTCTCATATGTTAATTTATTTAAATTTTTTACTTATGTTAATAAGAAATTCAGAGAAAGGAAATTTTCCGTTTTCCCTCAGATTTCAGAACTTCAACTTTACATTACTAAGACTTAGAAACTTATCTTAAAAAAATAAATGAAAAAGAAATTCAGAGATAGGGATCTAAACAACAAAAAACCCTTATTGACATATAATAATGTAAAAATTTAAGCATTAAATTATTTTCTATATATTATTTAACTTCTGAAGTATTTTCAAATATCTTCTTTAGTAGTTTTCATTAAAAGATTATTCTATAAAAGATTCTTTGTTAATTCAAAGTTTTAGTTTTTGCCACAACATTTTCATTTCAGGATTCATTTTGGAATATGCAAACTTTGGTCCGAAAAAGTGGATTCAGAGGCAAAATTTCTATTCTTCATTTAATGACTTTCATTCAGCAGTAAAAATGTCTGGCATGCTTAAAATTAAATTAAAAAAATATGAATTTTTATAATCTTTATTCTAGCATATCGAACATTAACTTTATGATGGGAAGATTTAATTCCATTGGACCTTGAGTTAAGTTATTTAAGTTCTAAAAAATCGGTTTTCTAACTTCTGCATTTTCCAGAAGACGATGCTTCAAATTTCAATTCGATTGTCTTTCTTTAATCAAATTACAACGAAGAATTTAAAATGGAAGCAATGACATGGGACACATGGTGGTTTGGTTAAAGAAATTATTATAAAAGCTTTTAGTGCATTATTGATAAAATTGTGATTTAAATAAAAATTAATTTTCAAGGAGTTAAAATGAAAACCTACGCTTTTTCTAATCCCCTGTAAACCCAACCTCAGCTTTCTTAACGAGGTTTCGGTTGCCTAAACTCATTAAAGTTTCCTGAGCCCACGATTTAAAGCTTACACTCGGGTTTTAATTCCTTAGATTCAGATTTGAGGCTTCATCTTAGACCCAACAGCATGTGCACACGTGATCTACAGCTGCCAGTCCTCGATAAAAAAACGACCTTGGTGTAGGGTTTCCACGAAATAGCTAAATCTTTTGCGCAAAATTTGCGGTATTTTCGCGCAATTTTTTTTTTGCGAACTTTTGCGCTATTTTTGCGCATGAAACGCAATGAGTTTTGCGCGGTTTTGCGCTATTTTTTTGTGCAATTTGCGCAAAACCGGAAATATTTTTTGCGAAAGTTGCGCATGAAACATTGGAATGTGCAAACTTTGGTCCGAAAAAGTGGATTTAGGTGCAAAATTTCTATTCTTCATTGATTGACTTTCATTCAGCAGTAAAAATGTCTGGTATGCTTACCGTGTTCGATACTTTAAATATCCATGTTTAATTTCCTATCAATTACAAATTAAAAAAATATGAATTTTTTAAAACTTGATTCCAGCATATCGAACATTAACTTTATGATGGGAAGATTTAATTCCATTGGATCTTGAGTTAAGTTATTTAAGTTCTAAAAAATTGGCTTTGTAAACTATTCTGCATTTTCCAGAAGACGATGCTTCAAATTTCAAATCGATTGTCTTTCTTTAATCAAACTACAACTAAGAATTTAAATGGAAGAAATCCGCCAATTTCAACAATGAAAATCCATCAATGACAAAATCACGCAGGCTCAATAAACCCAACTCTGTAAAAAATTAGTCTGAACTTATCCCAAAACTTAAGTCTTTAATTAGTTTCAGTCAGAGTTTAGTCTTGAGTCTTATTTTCCACAAAAATAGACTAAATGTGGTGAAAGTAAATGTAAACAGTACCTTCAGTTTAATTCCCCCTCTATTAGTATATTTCTATGGCAACCTAGCAGTGTATATTTGTATACTGTAGTGTATATATACAAGGTAAAATAAAACCAGTTTCATTGTTATAAAATAATAAATAACTCTCATTATTCATCCTCAGAGTTCAGCAGCTTTTAAATGCATAACACTTCACGCCTCTGCACTGGGCTAGAAGTATTTTTTCCTCCGAAACCTTTTTTAAAGAAAATTTTAAATATTTTCCGCTTCACTTTTTTTATAAATGAATTTAACAAAAAATGTGAATCAAGGTTTCCCAAGATACATTTAATGTTTCCAGGCTTTTAGTTCAAGAGTAGCTAAATGATTCTCAGAGGAATCAACTTCCCGTACTTTTAAAAGGACTAGTTACCAAATTTTAGACTGCCTTCAACAATTCTGCTTAACTTACACTATATGTCAAATTAAAAACCCAGTACAAAGAGAAGATTTGTTAAGACGAACTGAAATAATTGTTTTTTTTGTTCACCATTTCCTAATCCCTCTAATCTTTGTAACTGGATATCGTAGACCTTTCATATTTTAACAAATGAATTCTGTCAGAATACAGAGAAAACCGGAAAACGCTGAATTAGGAAGACGACTTTTAACTGAAGTAAGGACTTAAACTAGTTCAATGAACATTGACATAGCAATTGTATAGTGTAAATAGACCCTTTTCACTTAAATTGTGCTTTGCTAAGTTAATAGTAAAAATGTTTGCTTTGTAACAACATCAAAACGCGTAAGTATTGCTATAATGTCGTATTTCTATTCCATTGTTTTCTGGTTATCACTGTATACAATTTTTATATCTCAACAAATGAATTCTGTCAGATTATAAAACTTTAATATTTCAACAAATGAATTCTGTCAGATTATACAATATAAATTATACATAGTCTTTGAAATTGTTTGAAATATCAAAGGTTTACACCATCAGGTTTTAAAATTTAGGAATTATGAAATTCATAATGTGTTTCTTTAGTCTGAAATTTTGACCCGTAAATAAACTCTTCAAAACATTATACTCAAAGAGAAAATAGTTTTTTTATTACATTCGTTAAATTGGAACAAAGAAAGTTATCCGCAAGTTGGTTTTCACTTTTTTGGGGTTTCCTCTAATTTGTTTTGCCATTGATCGTGGGTTAGAGGTAATCCTTATAAAAGGCAAAATATTAATTTTTTATTTTTATTATCCGAGAGTTACTGGATTTTCGAACATTCCTGGAAAACATAAAAATGTCGTCTTCATTATCAAAAATCCTCGAAACAGGAATAAAAGTTTTCAAATGTGACTCTCAGATCATAAAAAAAATAAAGAAATATTATAAAATATCAACTATATTGGAATGCGTCGAAAAATTATCGATGATTATTGTTTGTAATATCTGAATGATTTGCTTGGAATTAAATTGATTACTTTACGATTAGAGTTGAATGTTGCAACTTTCCAAATTTTTATGGACGCTACGTTCTTCGTTATGAGTCGTTTTTAACAATTTTCTCCTTATAGATGCAACAGATAGAAGTAATATTAGTAGCAATCAAACGCGCATATTTTTCGCCGTAAGCCTATACCCCTTTTCATTTTTCACGAAAACTTCCTTTAATGACGACCTAAACCCCCGAATTTATGCGTTAAATGTAGTTTTTGAAAGGAATGCTTAATGTGTACGAAATAAGTGAACTAACTAAATTCCGTACAGTTGTCTCAGAAGTCTCATCCTTTGTGGGTAACCCTGCAGTTAAACAAGCTTCTGTCATAAATACGTATTAAGCTTTATAAAGGCCCTTGTTTGTATTTACTTGTGAATACTAAGAATTAGATTATGAAATTTAATTAGATTTGAAACTTGCTTCATATTTAAAATGTCGTCTTCATCTGGCACTTGTCGTGGATTTTGTGGATTCTTTTGTGGAGCTCGTAATAACTGCTGCGGAATTCAGGTTGGTGAATTTTTGAAGTTGGGAGGAAGTGAAGATTATTTAATCGTCTTTGAGTTAAAAAGGGACTGCAAGGGTAATTTCAAATGTGTCAGGTATTTTCCCAAAAGGCATTTTTCGAAGAGTGACTTCCCAAGTGACGACTTCGCTATTAGTAACTTCCCAAATGTGCAATTTCCCAAACGGCAACTTTTCAAACGTTAGGTTAGGCCTTCTGAGGCGCCGGAGGCTGCAACGGGGGGCTACGAGAGCATTTGTGTTAGGGAGGGGGAGATTTTTGTTGTTCCCCCCCTGGCAACATTGTGGCCCACCCCCTTAAAAACCCCTTTTTTGAAAAAATATTGTTACCTTTTTTAACTATGTAAACTATTCGATAATAAACACAATTCCAAATTACAAGTGTTAATATTTTTCTTAAGCTAGCTTCAAGGGATGAAAAACAGAGATGGAAACGTTTCAAAAACCATCTATATTTTCTTAGGATCGATACATATGGTTTTATAAATTATACGTATGTATTTACACTGTAGGCAGTGCTGATTAAAGCTTTTTTAATGAAACTTTTTTAGTTAAGGGCAAAAGTGAGATTTTAAAGTATTTTTTATACGATGTAATCATACTTAAATGGAATAAATGCGTAATTTCAAGTGACGCTCCATTTATAGAGTGACATGTCCCGATGTACCTTTGAAACCTTCATTTTTCCATCGTTTCTGAAGCAAGAAATGCACGAGTCACTTTTGTTGAGAAACCACAAATAAAAATAATCAGTTTTCAAAATGGGAAACATGGATATTTAATTCAATATTTGATCAGACAAAGCTTTGAAGGGTATTGTTGTGATTCAGAATATATTTTATTTCTTTTCTTAATCTTTTAGTTAGGGTGAGTGCAATGCAATGCAATGCAGAATGTAGATTGCCTGAGGAAGGGAAATGCAAGCAGATATAATATTACAAGAGCCCACCATAGGTGCCCCCCTCGGGGGGCCTTCATATGCGTCTGCTAGTGTTTTAATAAATGATTTCAACGCAGTACAGGTTTTAACTCAATGTTTATCTTGCAGAGATGTTATACAGACATGTCATAAACCGTTAACATAAAATATACTTTAGCAGACCTAACTTTATTTTTACAATTAGGTAATGCAGCGCTAATTCTTAACAAAAACGATTTAGCATTTTTTCCTTAATTCTCGTGTTTATCGGGACAAAAATTTTATGATTTTTAGAAAGACCATGCACACCTTATATTTAATATTTTTTAAGATCCTCAAAGACGCTAAATGGACATTTTTCGCTCTCATTTATCTTTCTAATATAGTAAAAATATTATTTCTGAATTCCCAAATATGATTTCCCCTGATATATGAATCCCCCTAATATATGAATCCCCTTATATACAGTGAAACCCTTAATTACGAATACATCGGAAGAATTTATCAAATGTCGTCTTGACAATTTTTCGATGAGTTTTATACTATATTACGTATTACGTATTTGCAAAAATAAATAAATAACCATGAATATGCGGGAACAGTTTTAAAGAGGCTCATATAATCATTTAATTAAAAAACTAAATATCTGCAACTTTCCATTATCAGAAAGAGAAGAATACGACATTTGATGAATTCTTTCGATGTATTCGTTATTAAGGGTTTCACTGTATGAATCCCCTTCTAATATATGAATCATTCTAATATATGAATCATTCTAATATATGAATCCCTCTAACATATAAATCCCTCAAATATATGAATCCCTCTCTTATTTGAATCCCGGAATATATGAATCCCTTTGATATATAAATCCCCCTAATACATGAATCCCCTTCTAATATATGAATCATTCTAATATATGAATCATTATAATATATGAATCCCTCTAACATATAAATCCCTCAAATATATGAATCCCTCTCATATATGAATCCCCTAATATATTATAATCCCCCTAATATATAAATCCCTCTAATATATAAATCCCTCTAATATATGAATCCCTCTAATATATTATAATCCCCCTAATATATAAATCCTTCTAATATATAAATCCCTCTAATATATAAATTCCTCTAATATATGATTGAACCTTTAGAATTTTGAGATCAATCATCACAAACATCATTCACATTTTGAAAGGCAAGCTTTTTCATTATTTAAAACAAGATTTAGGTTTTTAAAAGAGGAATAATTTAAAATAAAAATCTCTGTTCTAGTTTAAAATATTTTACATTATCTTGAATTTTTTTACTTTAAATTGACATTTAAAATACAAAAATCGTACTTTGCAAATTTTTTGCTACATATTTTAGGCCAAAGTTTTTAAAGTCATTGAGTTTTTGCTACAAACTCTGTTTTTCTAATCTCAATATCTTTGCAACCTGATGTCGTAGGCCTTTGATATTTCAAACTCTGGACTGTTTTAGATGAAAGAGCATAAATTAGTTAAAATATCAAAGGTTTACGCTATCAGGTTGTACAAATATAGGGATGGGAAAATTCGAGTTTGTGGAAAAAAATCAGTTATTTAGATCGTCAATTAACCTTCCCATGGGTCATGTGACTTGCCAAAAAAAATGTTGAGCCCAATTAATCGGTTCTGCCGTTTTGAAGTTATTTGGAAACAGACAGACAGCCAAATTTACATGTAGATTCAAGATTTACATGTAGATTCAAGATTTACATGTAGATTCAAGATTTACANATTTCTTGCTAACTCAAATATCAAAAGTTTTCATATTTTAGTTCATAATAACGAACACATAATGACATTAAAATATAATAAATTTAAATGTTATTGGGCTGCTGTTACTGAAAAAAACATCAAATAGTGTCTATAGAGAGGGACCGTCCCTTTCCGCTTAAATTCTGAACGAAAAATCGGCTTTTTCTCCGGCCACAGTTGTCTTTGAAAAGTAAGACTATTACCAATCAAGAGCGAATAGACAGTTCAGTTTACCCTGAAATTACCCAAGTAAGTGAACGGTCCCTTTAAATATTTTAAATATTTTTCAAATTTTCATAATTTTCCTCGGATAACTTCAGAGCCCAAAACTTAAGACAGGGTTATCTTTTTAACCCAGTTTCGGAAACCCGGTTTTATGAATGAAGTCAGACAATATTGTAGATACCAACATTTTTGTGTAAGAAATATTATTTTCATGGTTAGGTTTATATTCTCTTTTTATTTCTTATATCCTACACAAATACCCCCAAAAAGTAAACTGGGAATTTAGTTAAATAATACTCTTTTAAATTTCTGCCTCAGTTCGACTGTACCAAACCAAATCATGGTAGATACTTTTCTGTTATCTACTTTTCCACTTAAAGGGACTGTAAAGGAAAAATAAAAGGGGGTATAGGCTGAAAGCTAATCGCTTTAGCTCTCGATCGCTACCCATGACAGTTATATCTGATGTTCCTATCTCGAGAAATTGAATTACAACTTTGTCAAATTTATACGAAAATTAATATATATACAATTTTGTATAAAAGTAGTGGGTTTAAATAGATTAAATTCGGAAAATATGCAACCAATCTGAAAATGATGATATCCCAGAAAAAGCTAATTGTAACTAATGTTTAATCCAATTCTAATTTTGTATTTGTTATTTCTATTTTTTATAGATTTAATTCATAATATTATTTATACGTCCGTATTGCTTCACCAGAAATTCCACTAATGGCATTGCAGTAAAGTGGTCACGTGATACAGGCGGAGACACATGACCAGTATACTGCTCTGCCATTGGTGATAGTTCTGGTCACGTGATTCAAGTTTAAGATTTTCTAAATTTTACATATATGAACTTTCGTATAATTTTAACACAGTTTTATATCAATTTCTCGAGAGGAACATCAGATATAACTTTCATGGGTCGCGATCAAGAGCTAAAGTGATTAGCTTTCAGCCTATACCCCCTTTCATTTTTCCTTTACAGTCCCTTTAAATACGTTATTCAAGAAAAAAAAATCAAATTCAATCTTCAAAACTTGATTTTTAAGAGCTTAGGTCGTCCTTTAATGTCTCATCCTGTGATATTCAACAAGTGTATTCGGGAATTTAGAAATTTCCGCAAATGTCCAACAAATTCGAAAACTCGAAGCATTTTCGATATTATTTGCTCAAATATCATTTCGACAATTGTTGTTGATATGGCATGTATTTTTTACCTGACAACATTTGTTAAGTTTTACGTTTGTGCGAACATTGCAACAAAATTTCGGGCAAGTACTTTCTCAAAATTTGGAAACCCTAGTTACAAACTGCATATTAGATTCAGATTCCGTTTTTGCGGAAATGATTTCAATTACTTATTGTAAGGACACTTGCTTTCAAAGTTATTATTTAGGGCATATGTACTGTCATGTTTTTTCTGTACCTGGCAAATATTTTTAAAATTCGCAAATTTGATGATTTCGAAAGAGAAAGTTGTTTCTCGAATTTTCAAGTTGCATATCAGAGAATGGTTGTGAACATTTTTCCAAATTAAAATTAAGAATTTTTCCTTAATTATTAACAGCTTATTTGAACCCGGCCATAAGTGTGGACTAGGAAGTCGATGTTTATGAGCAATCATTTCCTATGTAATTAGCTAGAAAATTCCTTAATTAAAGGGAGTGTACACGTAGTTTCAATTAAACCTAGATATGCAAATATGGTAATACTCGATTCACAACGGTACCTTTATAACCTTTATCTGATCAATCATGTGGAACATTATGTTGTTCCTCGAGGTTTGAAAGTGTTATTACTGTGAATTCAAATATAAGAAACTCAAAAGGAACAGACCGGCTATTTAAGGTACAGGATGTCCCTAATTTACTAGATAATAATATAAAAATATAATATTAAAAGATAATATTTTGATATTGGTTCCCTAAGTTTAAGTGGCACTTAAATCACTTATTCCAATAAAACAGACATAACAGATTCTAATTTTTTTTTAATAAGAAATCATCTTTATTTTCATATTTGTAGAATTGTTTTCGATAACTAATATGTGCGCAACATTCACAGATACATCATTTTCACATGTTCTAAACAACAATTTAGTTTATAACACAAAATTAATTTAAATCATTATAGATATTTCGCACTATATACCAATAATATTTAATTGTTGCTATTTGCTTTCTATAATTTTAGAGTATAGTTATATCTATTATTATTCTTTTTTAACATTATGTAAACGCCAATATTGATATTTGAACATCTGTTCCTAAACGGACTGTAAGCGTAATTATTAGTACCCACCCTTCCACCCTTCTTTCAAAAATAACAATGCCCAATTCACAACGGTACCCTTGAAAACTTAATCTGATCAATAATGTAAAAGAAATTGCAGTTTTTCTAGGTTCAAAGTGTTTAATTCTGATAATATTTTATGTTTTCCTGCACCAGAAATGCGCAAGTAACTTATGTACAGTAACAAGTCCACAATTGAAAATAAAAGTTTTCATAATTTCCAACATTAACATTTAATTTCTACTTTAAAAGTACCGTTGGTTTAATAGGGCATTGCCACTCCATAGAGGGTCACGTGAAATTACGTAAACAGTCCCTTTAATATATTGAGAAGAATGTTACAAATTTTAACCATGGAATTTGGAATGGTTAACATAGTTTAAACCTATCTAAAGTGTAAGAATTCCAGGGCGCATACAGGGGGCTCAGCTCCCCCCCCCTTGAAAAATCACAACTGTTATTTTCAAGAGGTGTGACTTCAAAAAGATTAAATTATTGCAAACGCCCCAGAATATGAAGAATGTAGAATTGTTCTGGTTTTATGCTTAGTTGTATATTTAATTGGACACTTGGTTGTATATTTAGTTGGACACTTAGTTGTATATTTAGTGAGCACTTAGTTGTATATTTAGTTGGACACTTAGTTGTATATTTAGTTGGACACTTAGTTGTATATTTAGTTGGACACTTAGTTGTATATTTTTCCAAGAGTGCTCAGCCGGCTCCATGTTTTACTGTTGTCCGGTATTTCATGCCCTTCACTAGTTTCCTGTATGTCCAGTAATTCCTGCTTTTCTCTCACTTCATGTCCCAGGGATTTTAACTTGTTTTCTTCTTTCTCCTTTCTTTCCTGCAATTCTTGCAAATCCAGGCTGTCTTGTCTGAGGTTCATATCCCGAATACTTTTCCTGTCCTCCATTTCATGCCAGTCTCTTATATCCTTCCTGTCCTGACTTTCCTGTCTTAGAAACCTTTCACGTCTTTTTATTCTTTCGTGCATGTCCTTCCTGTCATGCATGTCCTTCCTGTCATGCATGTCCTTCCTGTCATGAATATCCTGTCTATCCCAACCGTCCTGCATGTCCTTCATGTCCTGTGTGTCCTGTTTGTCTCTTTTGACCACTAGACTAGATGTTGAAGGACAGAATGAATGTTTCCTCTGGAGTACTTGTAACACACCGTGTTGGTTTGCATTATTGGATTCTCTTGAACTCTGGTTATATTAAGCATCTTTATTTTACGTTCTTTAAACCATGTACTTAACAAATTAAGTGAACAATTTTCCTTTAATGAATTTTCTCGACACCGTTTCCCAATTTACTATTTCGTAACTTTTTCCCAGACAACTATTTCCAAAGTTCCTATTCCCCAATTTACTATTTCTAAAAGGGACTGTCGGTCTAATTTAAAGTGACACTCTAATTAAAGAGATGCATTCCCGATTCATACTGGTACAATTTACACCTTTATCAGAGCAACGCTGTCTTGAACCGTGTTGAATTATGTAAATTTCGATTTTGTCTGTTTTGTATTCATCCGCAATATATTTTAATCGAGAAACCATGATTGAAAAAAATTAATTTTCAGAGAAAAAGCAAGAAACCTTTCATCACTTTTATTGAGGAAAAAGTTGTGCATATTGAGCGTGAAACTTTTGAAACTGGAGGGTCACTTAAACTTACGTCGACACTCCATTAAAGTAATTTTTATAGAAATTTTCAACTAAAGTTTCAAATACTTATGAGTTATGGGCAAAAATATGGTTCCTTTTTTAGGGCTCCAAAGAACTTTATTCTGAAAAAAAAAATGTTTTTTTACTTCGCAACATTTTTATCTCTTAAAAAATATAAAAGGAAAAACACTAACTAAACTATTATGCAGCTTAAGTTACATATTGCAAAAGTATCAATTTCCAAATCCCGAAAAAACTATTTGCAAAAAGTTCTATAATTAATATTGGGAGAAAAGATGGTTTGCCTGTGAAGTAAAGGATCGAGCCCATGAGTCCTAAATACAAGGAAATAATGATTAGTAAACGAAATCTCGGTTTTGTCCTTTACCATTATATTTTTTCCAAAGTTTTTTTAGAGAAAACACTGGAACCCCCGATTTAAAAGCTTAGGCTTGATTCTTAATTCCTTAGACCCAGGTGTAATGCTCAATCTTAGACCAAACTTATGAATCAGTTGACGACAGCATGTGTAACGTGATTGCCTGCTGCCATCTCTAAAACTCGACTTATAGAGTTTAGCCCCATAAAAATAAAACAGACCTTGGTTGGTTTTAGTGGAGAATTAGTCTCAATGCTGAGTTTTATTCTAATCAAATCACTCAAATCCACAAATTCCAACCATAAAAATCCGCCAAATACAATATTGAACTTGCCATTTGTAAAAAGCGAAGAAAAACCTTCCTCCCTCTAACCAGCAATGTTGTCATTTCAGCTTTCGCCAATAATCAGTTACGTCATATGAGGTTTTGGAATGTCAATTGCTATGAAGATGACATTTTCAACATATTGGAGCGCATGCAGAGTATCTAACCTCCATATACAACTTTGGTTTAACCTATACTGTATCTATTATAACTCTCTTCTGATAAATTATTTACACTATAACAACCAACATTAATTTGTTGTACCTGTGATATCTGAGAGTTTGTAGATTTTGTTGTAGACCGAGAAAGGCTCCTAAATGAACAATGAAAAATATAACAACAGAACATTTTTCAAACAAATAAAAATCTGGAAACTAAAACTAAATCGGAAGTAAATGTTATTCTGAAATACTAGAAAACTCTGGTTCATTTTAAGTACAGGGTTGTATTTCAAGTACAGGGTTGTATTTCAAGTACAGGGNAAATGTTATTCTGAAATACTAGAAAACTCTGGTTCATTTTAAGTACAGGGTTGTATTTCAAGTACAGGGTTTTATTTCAAGTACAGGGTTGTATTTCAAGTACAGGGTTGTATTTCAAGTACAGGGTTGTATTAGGTCCAACAAAACTTGAAGATTTCAACGTTGACTTTGAATTTTTTTATATCCTTCCTTTCCTGACTTTCCTGTCTTAGAAACCTTTCACGTCTTTTTATTCTTTCGTGCATGTCCTTCCTGTCATGCATGTCCGTCCTGTCATGAATATCCTGTCTATCCCAACCGTCCTGCATGTCCTTCATGTCCTGTGTGTCCTGTTTGTCTCTTTTGACCACTAGACTAGATGTTGAAGGACAGAATGAATGTTTCCTCTGGAGTACTTGTAACACACCGTGTTGGTTTGCATTATTGGATTCTCTTGAACTCTGGTTATATTTAGCATCTTTATTTTACGTTCTTTAAACCATGTACTTAACAAATTAAGTGAACAATTTTCCTTTAATGAATTTTCTCGACACCGTTTCCCAATTTACTATTTCGTAACTTTTTCCCAGACAACTATTTCCAAAGTTCCTATTCCCCAATTTACTATTTCTAAAAGGGACTGTCGGTCTAATTTAAAGTGACACTCCAATTAAAGAGATGCATGTCCGATTCACACTGGTATCATTTACACCTTTATCAGAGCAACGCTGTCTTGAAGTGTGTTGAATTCTGTAAATTTCGATTTTGTCTACTTTGTGTTCATCCGCAATATATTGTAATGATTGAAAATAATTAATTTTCAGAGAAAAAGCAAGAAACCTTTCATCACTTTTATTGAGGAAAAAGTTGTGCATATTGAGCGTGAAACTTTTGAAACTGGAGGGTAAAGTACAGGGTTGTATTTCAAGTACAGGGTTGTATTTCAAGTACAGGGTTGTATTTCAAGCACAGGGTTGTATTTCAAGTACAGGGTTTTGAGAGGTCCAACAAAACTTGAAGATTTCAACGTTGACTTTGAATTTTTTTAAACTTTGCTCTCTGCCTAAGCTTGAAATTTAAAAGGTTTAATGTATACTATCAGGCTGCAAAGATATGAGAATTATTCTGAGACGAAGCAGTTCCTTCATATACATGTTTCATTCTCTCTTTAATAAGCTCAAATTCAGCATTCACTAAATTTAGTTTTTGCCAAAACGACAAAAAAAAATCAGTTTGGGTATTTATGATAATTCAAGAAAAACAGCAGGTTACCTGTAGATTTGACCGAGGAAAGAGGGGCGAATGGGGGAAAGTTTTTCTTCCCTGGAAAATTGTTTAGATTAAAAATTTCTCACAACTTTTCTCTTTACTTATCAAATTATTTTTCTAAAAATATGTTATAAAAGATGCTAATTGTGTGTTTATAAAGCTATTAGTGTAAATGTTTTAAACTAAACTAATCATATGAATTATTATTATTATTCTAATCTTTCTAAACGTTTTTCTGGAAAAAATGGAAAAATTGTATGTTTAAAATGGTTACCAAAATTTGGTATACCTTCTTTGTATCTTGTTATTTAAAGGAGAAACTGGTGTTTAATAAGTTAGAATTTGTACAAATTTCTTAATACCTCCATAAATTTTGAAGGTGGAAAAATGGTAGACCACATTTTGGAATTTCCAAGACAAGCAACTTCGGTGTAAAATGTTTCAAAACGTTTTGTTCTATTGTTCTCTTCAATAGCTCTCCATATTAAAGGAGCTATCAATAAAAACTTACAAGATCTTAATCTGATGAATTTACATTCAAAGTTTGGACAAAACGATATGGTACTTGAGAATGTCGTCACTTAAAGGAACAGACCGGCTATTTAAGGTACAGGATGTCCCACATCAAATTAGACCGCGTCAATGGGATTCATTTGAAGACATATAAAACTTGTTAAAGATCTGTAAATCCTTAGTTTGAGCGCAAAGTCGACGTTCAAAATCGTAATTTTGGGTGGATACGTGTTCAGAGATTTTTTTTTAATTATTAAATAACGACGACAAAAAATTAAAACAAAATTCTGCAGTAAACTAATTAATTGTATAGGAACAGGTTGAGAAAATAAAAATTAATCTTATCATCGAAAATAAGTTGTCTTCTTTAATTATTAGTTTCTTACATAATCTCTGATTATTCACAAAGATGATTTTCTGGAATTTTTATTGAAAAGACGACATTTAAAGAATTTGTAGAAATTTGCGAATAAATTCATAAAAAATAAGAAATTCAATATAATGATGAAAACGAAATAATCGATTCTTTCTAGCATTGATTTATTGACAAATTTCTTTTGAGAAATATGTTCCTAACCATCTAATTAGTTTACTGTAAAATTTTACTTTATTTTTCGTTGTCGTTATTTAATAATTCAAAAAAACCGATTCTGAAAATGTACCCACCTAAATACATGATTTTGAACGTCGACTATGCACTCAAACTCTGTAATTATACATCGTAGAAACGTTTTATATGTCTGAAGTGAATCCACAACACTTCACTCCATACTTCAGTTTAACTACCTATACATAGCCGGTCTGTTCCTTTAATTCCAATTAATTTTGTGACACTTTGTATGAGAAAAAAACACATACAAAAAAAAATACAAAAAATATGTCATTTTACCTGTCGACTGTTCTGAAAAACGCGGCTCCTAAAAAAATATTCCCATTAAATAAATTTACTTTTTTTCTTAGAAGAAACAATAGGTATAATTCATGGAGATGGAATTAAACAAACATATAACAACATTGATTCAACGATCATTTTCAAGTGACCCTCTATTTAAAATATAGCTTTCCGGTGGTTTTCCCTTTTTTTTACAGATAAAACTCCGGTTCATTTGAAGTACCGTACAAACTTATAGGCAGCTAGAGCTAGTATAAAGACATTTACCTTCTAGACCCGGCTTCTAGATAAATTAATTGTAAAATGTTAAACTCTTAAATATACACCCACTACCCCAGGTTCCCCCCCCCCCTCGCCCTTTTACATCCGTGTATTTACATTTAAACATAATAATGAAATAATGAGAATTGAGAGCAAAAGCAAAAAAGTTGGACGAAACATAATTTAATTCTAAATCAGTTTTCTGATGAATAATAAATCATCTATTTCAGGAAATTTTTCTTTCTGTCATTTCTTTGAATGTTATTATTGTTTAAGCTTATTATTAAGCAATTCAAAAATCAAAATTAAATTTAGATTTTTTTACGTTTAGCTCTGAAAAAGGCGAAAGAAAAGTTAAATCTGATCTTAAACCCATTTTTTAAATATATATTTGTTAGTCAAAAGAGGCGAATGAGATGGGTTTCTTAAATAAAGTTGGCAATAATTTTTTAACGCCCCCCCCCCCTCCACCCATTTCCCCACATGTCGTCGATGATTTTTCCAAAGTTATAGGTTAAAAATACCTTTCAAGGAAGCAAAGAATGCCTTTTTTCTTTCTGGACCTGAAAATAGATTAAACTTTAAGAGGAATTAAAAAACGTATTTTCTATGTCCGATTAACAGCGGAATCTTTCTTAACTGATTTTCCACTAAATCTACAAAAAATTAGAAATTACACAAAGCTTGGTGTGACGGTTTGAAAAATTTTACGCGGGACGATTATCCCATTTGGAATTGATTAGAAATAATCGTCCCGTAATTTTTTTCAGCAGGTCACACCCCTAGCTTCAGTATGGCGGATGGCCTTTACGGTTCCAAAGATCCAAATTGATCCGTACAAATTGGAAACCATGGGCACTACAGTTTCCACCTCCCCCCCCCCCATAATCACAGTAGTTTCACACGTCCATCAGGGTTCACTCACGTGCTTGGTGAGTACTCTGGACCAATAGAATTGCAAAGGCGGCAAGATCTATCTATAATTTGTCTATTCAAATATTATAATCCAAATAGAATTTTAAAAATCTGTTTTTGTTTTTAACCTGATGATGATGATGATGTTGATAACATAGGACGACCAGGAGAACTACATGCTGATCTTGTTCCAGATGCTGAAGCTAAATAATATCAACATTATGCACATTATGAACATTATGAACATTATAAACATTATCAGCATTATCAACATTATCAACATTATCAACATTATGAACATTTTGAACATTTTGAACATTATTAACATTATCAACAATATAAACAATATCAACATTATCAACATTATCACATATAAACATTATCAACAATATTTACAATATCTACAATATCAATATTATCAACATTATCAACAATATCTACAATATTACCAATATCTACAATATCAACAATATCTACAATATCTACAAATATCTACAATATCTAGATATTGTAGATATCTACAATATCTACAATATCAACACTATCAACAATATCGACAATATCTACAATATCTACAATATCTACAATATCTACAATATCTACAATATCTACAATATTTACAATATCTGCAATATCTACAATATCTACAATATCTACAATATCTACAATATCTACAATGTTTACAATACCTACAATATCTACAATATCAACATTATCAACAATTTCCACAATATCAACAATACCTACAATATTTACAATATCTACAATAAATACAATATCTACAATATCAACAGTATTTACAATATCAACAATACCTACAATATCAACAATATCTGCAATATCTACAAAATTTACAATACCTACAATATCTACAATATCAACAATATCAACAATATCTACAATACCTACAATATCTACAATATCAACAATATCTGCAATATCTACAATATATACAATATCTACAACATCTACAATGTTTACATTATCAACTATATCTGCAATATCTATAATATCATCAATATCTACAATATCTTAAAAATCAACACTTTCAACAATTTTAACAATATCAACAATATCAACAATATCTATAATATCTACAATATTAACAATATCTTCAATATCAACATTATCACAATATCAACTATATATCTACAATATCTATAATATCATCAATATCTACAATATCTTAAATATCAACAATGTTAACAATGTCAACAATATCAACAATATCAATATTATTAACAATATCAATATTATCAAAAATATCTACAATGTCAACAATATCTACAATATCAACATCATCAACAATGTTAACAATATCTACATTCTCAACAATATTAACAATGTGAACAATATTTACACTATCTACAATATCAACATTATTAACAATATCTACAATATCAACAATATTAACAATATCTACAATATTTACAATATAAAGAATATCAACAATATCTGTGTAATGTTTACAACAGTTTTTCGGTTTCTGATACAATTAGGAATAATGATTTAAAAAATCAAACATATTTTATGTTTTTCATTCAAAAGTTGGAAAATAATATTATTAACTAGTTGATCTGCATGAAGCAAGAATCCCTGAGCTAAAAACTTGGATACTCTTGGTTTTTCCCACCGATTAAGTCGCATTTTTTCGCATTCCGTTTGTAGAAAAGAACGAAAATTAAATTAATATTTGAGATGTGGGTGTCTGTTTAAAGGGACTGTAAAACAAATATGTGGCCCTTTATTAAAGTTGAATGTCCAATTCACACCAGTACCCTGTTAATGTAAATAACGATAATGCAGGTAATGTCGTTTTTTATCTTGAAAATTGTTGAAGTCTTTATTTATTGTCTTTGATCAGCATAAATCTGCAAGTCAATTTTCAGCTAGAAAAACAAGGATATCTCAATCTTTTATAATCAGACAGAGGTTGTTTATCGAACATGGCACTCTACAAATGGGGATTAATTAAAAGTCGAAAGTACGTCTGACTCTACAGTCTGCAGTGCCGTTAAATATTCTATAGAATTTTGTCTGGGTGCAAAATAAATAAAGGTTAAATATTTTAAGTTAAATTGTCTCAGGATTCAATTGAACATGGGGACAGGAAAAAGGTAAAATTGAAATTTTAAAATATTGATTTTTTCCTTTTTATATTAATGTAATGTTCTAGCTTGCAAGAAAATTTGATTTAAAACTCGCAATCATTGTTTTATATAATTCTAAAGCTCCGGAGAAACTGTGAAACTTAATAAAGCATTAATTAAACGAAATTTTAAGAAAAAAGGAACTTCTTTTCAAATCAGCATGTTTTAATGAGGATCATGAAAAATTAAAATTAGTTTATAAAAGATGTCAATTCCTTTCAAGAAATGTTTCAAAAATGTTTTTTTCCCTTCATTTTTTTATGCATATTTTCGTTAAAAAAAGGAAGAAAAAATGTAAAATTGAAATAGAATCTAGGCTTTTTTTTTAAATAATCGGATTTTTCCTCCACTACTTTCCTCCCTATTCTCAGTTGTTTTACAATAGCACTTTACCTATATTTTGACGGGAAAAAAAACGACTTCTGCAACCACTTGCGACCAAAGCGTTTTTTGGGGGTGTTCAAAAAAGTTATGACATCCAAAAAATGTTGGATTTTAACATTTTGTTAATCTTAGGTAAGTCCACACGAGGGAAGGGGGGAAGGCCATGTGGCTATGAGCCCAGCAATATCCTGTTTGAACTTAGGTAGTTATAGCAGATCCCTGCCCGAACCCCGCTGAATCCTTTTCGAGACCAGCAAAAAACTGTTCAAAAAACAAAATTTTATGAAAATTGACTTAAAAAAGAAATAATTTTAAAAGTGAAAACGTGGGGGACCGGGAAATAGGTTACATATTTCTCTTAGCTTAAAAATAAAAATCAATGCTTTAAAACTCTTTTATAGTGTAAAATTCTGTCTTCTTAGATTTAACAAATACTAAAGATGAAATGATCATAGTGATGAATAGGTGATATGTAAAATCTTGCATAAAAATATATTTTGCAACTTATTATTTATCATTCAAACCATACACCATTCATACAATAATGTGTAGAAAGTGTATAATTATGATGTTTACAATTCTTTTTATAATTCATACTATACTCATTGAAATGTTTGCTTTATTCCCACCTACTCCCCAAAGTGATTAAATACTATTAAATACTATTAAATAGTATTTATTCACTTTGCCTACTACCACCTCCTCCCACCTTCTCCCTCGACCCCCCTCCCTTTTTCTCAAGCATTACGCTACCCTCTAGTGAACTTTTTATTAGAGATACAACCTTTATAGTATATCAAGAAAAAAATATGATTGTTATACATTTCTTCGGGTAAGTTTTATTTCAGACTTTAAAAAACCGATTTTCAAGTCTGAAAAAGTGCTTAAATTGATTTTTATCTTAAAAATAAAATTTAAAACAAATTGGGAAAATTTTAGTTCTAAGCGATTTTTTTTACAATTTTACCCACAAAATTCAATTTTTTTTAAAACTCAAAATATGAATTTTTTAGTTCCAAAAACCACTTTTTGTAATATCATGACCAATATTAACCATCCATCATACTTTCCTCACTTTTTGGAATTTTTTCGCATCGTGAATTGGCTGCATTTGCATGGGATTTCCAATTTTATTCGGATCAATCAAGAGTAAAGACTTTACGGAAACTTTCTTAAAGCTGATAAGAATGATACACCATCTAAATTTAATACGTAGAAATCCATTTTCTTTTTTTGTGTAGAATGTAGACATCTTGAGATGTTTAACCCTATAAAGGCTGGGATGTCTGAATATGTATAAGCCTAAAAAAGGGGTAAGAGTAAAGGGATAGGGTTGCAATGCAATGTTTATTGTCCATAACCCAATTCTTCAAGGCCAGCTCATTTGAAAAATAGACAGCTAACTTCAATAGTTTGGGTGGTTCATTTTTCAAGTTTCAAAAATGTAGTTTTAGATCTGTGTTGTTCTTATAACAATTTGTTCAACACAGACCGGCCTTTTAACCGTCCTCCTGTACCCTACTCTTTGCATTTGTTCAACACAGACCGGCCTTTATACCGTCCTCCTGTACCCTACTCTTTGCATTTGTTCAACACAGACCGGCCTTTATACCGTCCTCCTGTACCCTACTCTTTGCATTTGTTCAACACAGACCGGCCTTTATACCGTCCTCCTGTACCCTACTCTTTGCATTAAACAAAATTGGCAAAATCCTTTAAATAACTATTCCTTAAAAGTAACAAAATTGCAATAAATTGTCAAAAAATTAGAGTGCTAAGGCATAAAAAACACTAGAGGGGGGGGGGGGGGGGCGTCCAACGCCCCCTTCCCAGTCTGTTTAAGGTTAAGTCGCACCATATTTTTCTTAGCTCCAGTTTTAAAGCAATTTTTTAAATAAACATTCTATTTTTAATTAGCAACTCCAAAAACCGTCAATTGTAATACAAAGAGAGTTATTGTCTCGTCATTATGAAAATATATTTGATCTATAGTGGTAAAATTACTAAAAATTCTGTTAACGATTATTTCATGTGAAATCGGCGGAAAAAGTTGGAAGACAATATTAAATAACATAAAAAACCCTTCAAAAAACACCAAAATAATTGTATTTTTCAGTTTTAAATTGAAAAAAAAATAACAGGAGTTATTTTGAGACACATCCGTTCGTTAGTTTTTATTAACCGTTAAATTTGTTTAATACCGGCTATTTCCGTTCGTTAACGATTCGACATTAACAATTGTTGCTGTTCGTTTACAACGGACTCTTCCGTTAACTTTCAGAAACTTTCGGTACGTTAACTTAAAGTTTCCCAGCCCGGCATATTAAAAAGTATAAGTAGTGAACTATACATTTTTTGTTCAGTTATTAAGTTATTTTCAAGTTTATAGCTGCATGTTTAATTAATTTTATTCTAAATATAAAATTATTGTAATTTTACCTTCTTTGTGTTCGCTATTTCTGCGGTTTCCGTTTCTTTTTGAATCATATGATATTTGTAAAATTTTTCAAAACTTAAAATCTAGAAATGAAACTTTGCCATATTTAAATAAAAAAGTTATTTTTTATTTAAATCATATTTTCCTGATGCTAAAGAAACGCCTCGTCCTTAAAAAAAGCAGTTTTTACAGACTTATTTAAAAAAAAACTTTCATTTCCATTTTAAAATTGAATTTGATAATTCAAAAAAATATTTATTAAAAAAGATTACCATGGTTTATCCTTAGATTCCATCGGTAGAGTTTCTGAAATAGATCTTTGTAATAAAAACACACTAATTTAAAAAAAATCTGAGCGAGATTTTAGATATGATTTATTAAATAATTAGTAAAAGAATTCGGCGTTGCCAGTTCCTGTAAGGCTATAAGTTTTGTGACTGTTTATCTTCCAGAGCTAAAAACTCCTGTATAGATCTCTATATCCACTGTGGACACTTTTAATTTTCTGCTTAGTCCTCTATTTTGGATATTCTTGCTGGATTCAAACCACTGAGAGTTCTCTTATTTATCGTGGGCAACATTTGATTTGATGATTCCTCTGATGTTTGCATTTTAGATACTTTTCCGGATATTACTGTAAGATTAAATCAATCTTAACCCTCATGGGACCTTGAAATCTGTTAATATTGTTGACACCGTTAATACCGTTAAAATACTGGTAACATCCGTAGTTTTTAGATTTTTTATAAACAAATATCTTGGAGTTGCTACAGATTACACAGATAGAACCAAGGCAGAAAATTCCTGTTTAGTTTTGTACACGGTTGTTACTATCAATCATTAAGAAAACCTATTAGTTACTGTGTAAGAGGACTCCCACCCCCCTCTCCTACAAAAACTGCCAGTTACAAGCCTGATTATGAGCTTGACTTATATAAAGCAACAGCTACCTTTATTGTCCTGTCTGTGAATTCTGTGCGTGTGGACTGTGGACCCCAAATACATGGGTGTTAAAGTACGCTCCGGTTTTAGGGGCATAGTGTATGAGGGAATTAGAAAGGGGGGGGGGGCAGGAAATCAGTCTACTTATTTTTAATAGATATGAATTTATTATCTTACATAAATTTATGCATTTTATGATTCTTAATTAACAATTATATGTCCCCCGCGCATCTCTCAATTTTTTAACGCCCCTGATCAAAATAGGTAACTAAAGCAAAAAACAAGTTTCAAATTTTTTTTCAATATAATATTCTTGCGTTCTTATTTTCTAGTTAATCGTGTATCTAGCTTTCTTTTCTTAACTTAAAGTTTTTTATCTTTAATGTCTTTTATTCATAATTGTAATATAAACTATTAAGGAATATGTGCAAGAGAGCATGTTCGTATAGATAACTGCAAGACTTTCAAAATTTATGTTCAAAAAAGTAAATTTTTTCTTGTTCTTTTTTTATAGTTTTTGCCATTCTAATTTCTTTGTATGATGGTGTATTTTTCGACCTATATGCAAATCCGCTATGCTTCACTTCTGACCTAAGCCAAATCCGCTATACTACAAATTCGACCTACTAGCACGTGGTTTTACAGCTGCTATATGGATGGCCGCAGCGCCCGGCCCCCTAGCCTGTCCTATCCGCGGCGCTCTGCTCCCTAGCTTAAGCGCTCGGCCCAGAAATTGTCTTAACCTAACCTAACCTAAGTAATACAAACATAAACTGCTGGCGTAGGTCCGATATCATTGCAGTATAGGTCGGAAAGTTAGTAGGTCAGAAGTTCAGTATGGGGGGATGTTGCGTAAAGACGATGTAAACCCTTTGTTTCCAGTTTGGCTGTTTTCCCGCACCCTTATTTTCCTAAAGTTTTATCTCTAAATGTTTCTGTTTATGTTCACGTCAAACTAAAGTAAATTTCACGCCAAATGGAAATCTTACATATCTAAAATCATGATTCTTCTTATCGAAGAAATATTTAGAAGAAGAAAAACATGTTTTGAATTTGTAAGTAATCGGATAAATTGGCTCTTGTCATAATTGGGCTCGAGTGGGATTCCTGTTGTGCGAAATGTCCCGTAAAATTCCAAAACAGAGAGAGGGGATTGAATTTTGTAGATCCAGAACAATAATACCTGTGGCATGCCTGCGTAGGGACTGGCAGCTGGTGGGGTCTTAAATGTAAGACATGTGGTCGCATCGCTCGGCCCAGAAAGTGTCATAACTTAACCCAAAGATAATATATATATAGATATGCAGGCAGGTATAAATTTAGAGGTCTTGAAAAAAGGTGCAAACAGCACCATCTCTGTCGTACGCATGGCATTTTATCCTCTGGATTGTTGCTAATTTATCACTTTGTTTATGCGTGATAACACTAAATGCGTAATATAGTATCAACAATGTATACTGCATATTGTACTTAATGAAACAATTTAATCAATGCAAATAAAACTGAGGTAGGAATTTGACTAGACAAAGTTTAAATGTGCAAAACCGTTTGATTAAATAGATATCACTTATTTAACAAACATAAAATAATTTCCAAAGTTTTGTAAATATTTCTGTTTGTCTACTATATCTTTACTAAGTACAACTGATCATAACATAAAGAAAACGCGTACTGTATGTTTGTGTTACCTTGAAATTTAATTTTATTGGTCAAACAGGTACAGATAGCAACACTTGAACTATACAGGATGCAATACGCGTACTGTATGTTTATATAACACAAATGCGTATTTCCACAGATGGCAGCAAGGGGAGAAAGGAATATAGAAAGTAATCAATTTGCTATAGATGTCTCTCCTTGCACCTTCTCTCAGAGGTTCAAAAATTAGTTATCTGCTACAAGCAATTTAGGAAGGAGGTTTCTACCTGCCTGCATATCTATATATATATTATCTTTGACTTAACCTAACCCGTGACCGCGAAGCGCTCAGCCCCCTAGCCTGTCCTAGCCGCAGCGCTTGGCCAAGAAAGTGTCCTAACCTAACCTAACCCTAAATAAATACTAATTTAATTATTTTTCTGGATCTACAAAATTCAATCCCCCTCTCTCTGTTTTAAGGTACATTGCGCACAACAGGAATCCCACTCAGCCTCATAATTGTGCGTAAAAGCAAAACAAGAGGAGCTAAGATGTCACAAACTCGCACCATTAATTAATGTTGCTTGACCTTCTCCTTCTGTCTAGTTCGGTATGAATGGAAAAAAGTATTGTGATGCTTGATGATGTTTTTCATTAAAGAATCTGTAAGCTTTATTTCAAGTGACCCTCAAGGAAAGAGGGCATATGCCCGATTCACAAGGGTACCCTAGATACCTTTTTTTAAATTACAAATATGGAAGATATTGTCGTCTTTATAGGTTTTAAAGAATTTAATTCTCATCATTCTATAAGGTTTCCTGCAGTAGAAATGCGCAAGTCACTTTTGTATAAGAAAAGTCATAATTAAAATAATTAGTCTTCGAAATTATAAACATAAGTATATAATTCACAAACTTAATCAGACAAAAGTTTAAGGGCCTATCGTAGTGAATCAGCATTTCCCTCTGTGCATGGAAGGTCAATTAAATGAACGCTTACCATCCCTTTCTTGTAATCAATTAAATGAACGCTTACTATCCCTTTCTTGTAATTTCAGCCAATTTTTAGAGGTTTACCTGGAGTAGGCAGAGACACAAATTATAATATTAACATTATTTGTTCTTTGATTATCCCGTAAAGGGACGACTGTAAGTGCAATTTCAAGTCAGCCACCTTGCAAATATGGCAATGCACGATTTACAACGGTACCATTAAATGCTTTATAGGACCAATCAATTATTAATTAAATATCAATGTTTTTGTTTCTTTCGCAGTTTATTTTCATTTGCTGTGTCTCTGCGAAGGTGACTTGTGCAATTTCTCGTTAATAAGAAGCAACGGAGAAACTCACAGATATAACACTTTTCAAGTCTGAAAAGCCACGATTTCCTCCACATTTTTGATCAGATTAAGGTTTCAGGGGTACAGTTGTAAATCGGAAATTGCCATCTTTGCATGGAGGCTCACTTGAAAGAGCGCTTACAGTCCCTTTCAGCTTTCAGTCTTTGAAATCTTGAAGTAGGTATATACACAATTTATAATAACAACTATATGTTTGCTTACTACAATTCCTTTAGAGTATCACAGAAATTATTTTTAAAGTCTATTTTTCACCGTCCTTCTTACCCGGTATTCTTAATACCCTTGATTTGACTGATGATATTTTCTAATATTTTGGAACTTCTTCTATTAAATCTCATCACATCTCGTTAAATAAACTTTCAAATTCAGGGGACGCAAGTTCCAAACCGTGCATATATGTTCCAAACTTGACTCTTGAGTGTCAGGTTTGGGCAAAAATATTATAATCAATCTCAAGAAGCCCTTGATTATCGGATATCTTTAAAAAATTACCGAAATTTGCAAAAAAAGAGTGTGCCTAAAGTATCTTGTAGGTTTCCAAAATGTAGAAAGATTTTAAAATTCAAATCCGGAGGGGTTTTTAAACAGAGATGTAATTTGGCACAGAAAAGGTCGGCATTCACAGTGAGGGCTAATGAAATCGAGACTTTTTGTTGTACCCAACCCGAGGACTATAATTTTCTAAAACTACATGTCTCTACGGAACTAATGAGCTATTAAAACGAAATTCTCCTATGGGAATTTTTGAAAAAATTTGATTTTTAAAATTGGTAACGTATAAAGGCATAAATCCTACTGTTGGAGAATTCCAGAATTAACGAAAATCCTCGTTTTTGGCATGTTTTTTATTAATCAAAGCTGTTTAGGTACCAACAACTTGAAATGCAAATTGAGGCATTATCAAGGGGTTCAATATAATATTTCCAAAACTTTTTAAATCTCTATAAGTTTTCGGGAACCCTGTTTACACCAAATGCAAGATCATATTCTTGGCGGGAAATTTAATTTTTTAATGCTTTTGGCTAAATAACATCGGTTTAGGCTCATAAAATCACAAAGCTGAAATATGCCAAAAATATAATACACAATTTTATTTTTTTGAAGATGCATTAATTTTTCTGTTTGGGCAAGAATTGGCGAAGAGAAATGCAAAATGAGGAATATTTTTTTGTAGTGTTTTCAGTTTCACTTCTTGGATCAGTTATAGATTTCAGATCATTAATCTAATCAGGTATTTTATCTCAAAAAGCAGGCCCAGGATGGCAAGATTTTGAGTTAAAAATGGATATTTCAGAGGAAACCTGAAAAAAATGATGATAAATATGCCATCATTTTGCATGTAGCTTTTTCATTTTTGGTCTTGACAAAAATATAAATACCATGCCTTCAAAGCTCTAAAATTGTTGAATGTTGCTTGAAAACTTTACTTTTTTATTTAACTATCCTAAAAGGGCTTTATTTAATAAAATGAGTCAAAAAATGAATTTTCCCGCTAAAAATAAACTCTTCCATTAAGTGTTCAATAGGTTTCCAAGCATTTTTAGAGATTTGAAAAATGTTTAAAACTTTCTCATAAACCCTTTAACAGCAGTTGAATTTTTATTTTAATATCTTTTTTGTATAAGGCTTTGAATAGTGAAAAACATGTCAAAAACGAGGATTTTCGATAATTCCAGAAAACTCCAACACTAGGATCTATAACTTAATTCATTACCAATTTTAAAAATCGATTTATTTAAAAAATCCCCATAGGAGAATTTGGTTTTATAGCTCATTAGTTCCGTAGAGAAATGTAGATTTAGAAAATTATAGTCCCTGGCTTGGGTACAACAAAAAGTTTTGATTTCCTGCAGCCCCCACTGTGCATTAACAAACTCAGAAATCTTAAGAAATTTTATAACATCGGTCAGACTAATGCAGTCCTGTAAAAATACACCACAAAGGGAAAAGGGGGGGGGTCAAAATACCCCTCCCCAAAACAGAAATGGGGTACAAAAAAAAGGTAGAAATTTCCTTTTCCTTTAACAATGATGCATTTTAGAAAATTAAGAAATCGCAAAACAGTCAATTCTATTTTAATCGTTAAAACATACAGTAGAAAAACTAACTTTGAAAAGAAGTACATTTTATTGACAAATATTACCCCGCATCAGAGTTTAAATAAGACTAAAAATACAGAGACCGTTAAATCCTCTAAATATTTCTCTCTCACGGAGAACTTGCTCTTATCAATTATGACTCCTACGCTACGGCTCGGTCATAATTTTGTTTTAAAAATAATTCAACAAGAAAATATATGTACTTTATTAATTTAGCGCAGTAACACTGCATGTACATCTTTTACTACACTTTTAATCTTCCTGACAGCAACAATCTCAAGAACTGACGAGGGTCAACCCAGACCGAAATGTATTTTCAATAAATGTGGAACTAACATCTACTTTTTTACTCTACAGAGGTTTACTACACTTTAACCCACAACTTTGGAGATATCGAAAGAATATAATAAAATGTGGGTTCCTTAATCTATTAATATGGAATGTTCCAAATATTTAGTTTTTCATTGAATATGGAGCTCTTCAAAAACTGTTCCCGCATAATTCGTAGCTATTTATTTATTTATACAATTATCTGAGATTTAGGTATTATGGTCTAGAATAAAACCTATTCAGAGGTATTTTATAAATTCTTTCAATATCTCCGAAGTTCTGGATGGAAAATAGTGCCATTCTCTGCTATAGTTTTTTGATAAGAATAATGGCTATTTTTGCACGAATTTGAATTTTTTTCATGCATTTTTGGTCAAAAACTCATTTCGCGAAATTCCACGAAATCCGGGTTTTCCGCAACATTCTCTTACGTTACAAAAAACGCCCGAATTTGGGACGGAATAACAAAAATTTGCATTCAACATATTCCAATCAGAACATTCATGTCGTTTATTGAAGTCGCGATTTGTTTTTTATCAACGATTACAAGCGTTTCATTGGCTGGAGAAATACGGATATGGTCGGTTAGTCTGAATCAGGTATTAGTAAACGGGAAACTGTTATATTAGATAGGAAATAACAATAAAATTTTTGAGGTTAAAAACTTTTTCGAAAATATATAATACATTTTTACAATTTTCGATGAATTTCTTTATAATTCATTTTCCTTACATGTGCCACAATTTATCCCGAGAGAAAAAATATAAAACCCAAAAACGATTGTTTTTACAATTTAAAAACAAACCACTAACTTTTTATTTGGTTCGCTAAAGTTTCACAATTCTATAAATTATTGTTATTGATACCAAAAAAATATTTTATATTTATACAAATTATGATTCGGTCATTAACAAAAACAAAACAAAAATGAATACCCGCAGAAATAAATCTTAAAAACTTTTGAAGAGTGAAAGATTTTTGGAAACAAATTAAGGTTTATTATGAGCTCGTTAAATGATAATAATCACAGTAATAAATCACAAAAATCCACGTATCACATACTTTCAAAACATGGCAATTTCAGACTTTCATCGAGATATCATTAAATAAGTAATCGGAAAAAAAATCAGACATGAAAAATATTTTTTTCAGGGTTAGGTGTTTATTTGCTTACCCATCTTTATGTTTAAGTGTTGAAATGGTAAAAAATCGTTGAAACTTTTTTTTATTAAAATGTGAGTATTGTGGAGAATGAAAAATAAACAACTTTAAAAAAAGCTAATTTAAGAAAAGCGCGCCTTTTCTTTGAAGTTTAAAGCTAAACTTATTTCTGGGTCAAGCGAAAAGTGAAGGAATGAGGAAATTAAAAAAAGTCAACTAACATCCAGGGTGTCCAAAAAAGAAGGGTGATGACTGATCAGGGGTTCTGATGCCTTATAGATATGCAATTTGCATATCTCCAATTTGGGTCCCAAGCTACTATTAATAATTCTAGAGGGGTTCTTTAATCCTGCATTTTTACATCCCTGTCTTAATTAATCTTTATTGGGACACCCTGTATTAACAATAAGTGTGTGTGTATCTATCTATGACTAAAGAGGGACTGGGATGTGTTCTGTTTTCTGAGAGGATACAGTAGATGATGGCCTGAAATATACGACCAAGTTAAAGGTTTAAAACAGTGTGATTAGAATCCATTTAATTAAATGCGGATCCGGATCCTTGATCGGCCCCGGAAAATATAAATCCAGATCCGAGCCATGAACATTTCTTAAAGATTAACTGATTTTTTAAATTACAAAGAAAGAATTTTCAAATAATTATTTTCCTTTTTTATTATTATGCTTAACCATGATGAACCATTCAAAGATATGGAAACATTTAATAACCTTTTTTTTCCACAGTTCAGTTCCTACAGAAAAACCCGTAAAACTGTATCATAGAAGACAAGTTTTAAGCATCGTGCGCGTATTTGATGTTGTTATGAAGCAAACAGTTTTGCTAATATCTTGACAATCTACTTATTACGTTTAATGGGTCTGTGCCAAAGTGATTAAATACTAAAGTGGGCCAAACTCATAGTTGGATGACGACATTTTATGTCCCAAGTATTTAAAAATCATAAATATATATGATATATATATATAAATTGGTCTGTATACGGAGTGTACAGTACAACAGAAACTGGACTCCCTTTGTTTACAAACACAGACTTAGAATTTGAATTTAACTTAAATGTAGATTAACGTAAATAAAGATTTTAGAAGGGAATTTTAGCCATTTTACTGCACAATAAATAATTTCAGACAGCACAATAATGCCTGCATGCATAATCTGTAAAACAAGGAATGCAGAATTTGTGAAATCGAAAAATAAAGATCTTCGAAATAAATATAATTGTCTTTATTTTTTTGACAGATTTAAGATTAGTTGAGAACTAGACATTGCTTTAATGATATTAAGAGAGGCGAATTCAGGTTTTATTTCCAGGAAGGGCTTACATTTCTTTTTCTTTTTAGTGGGGGGGAGGGGGCAAAACAAGCAGTTTTAAAGATAAATTCTCATAGTCAAAATCAATGAATTTATTAAGCGACTCTATAGTATTTGCATATAAAACACACACAGACATACGAAAATTTTTTATTTTTGATTATGAAAATTTTGAAGTTCTAGCTAAAGACGACATATACATGGGTCCTTAGTCTATTTTTTCTAGTCTTTACTTTCAAAATGAAATCTTTTCATGCAATTATTTCCGAACCAAATAAAACCTTATGGCCCAACCTGTCGTCGTTGCCTTAGTCTGTTCCACTTTAGTATTTATTCACTTTGGGTCTGTGCACACCGCTCACTTCACAAAAATTGTTTCTTATTCATTAGAAAATTTTAATTTCTAACTCGAATCTTAAAGTCGTCTAGCTTCCTATTCATGGTGGGTATAATTGTACGTCCCACGAAACATGAGAGTTGGTGAAAAGTTTAAAATGTCTTCTTCCATAATTTGTTAAGTTGTATGATACCAAAGAGAATAATGAAAAATATTAGATGGCAGTGATGAGTAAAAGATTTTTAATGAAATAAACTGCAAAAAGTCTTAAATATCTATATACCAAAGCTCTTCACTCATATATATATACATATATGTTTGCTAATGGTGGCCAAACTGCTGAACCAAATGGGCTAATTTTTTTTTTTTGGGGGGGGAACCCTTAAAGGGAGTGTTCACAAAAATGAAAGGGGGTGTAGGCTTAATGCGATAAAAAAGCACTTTTGATCGCTACTAATCCTACTTCTATCTGTTGCGTCTATAAGGAGAATATTGTTAAAAACGACTTATACCGAAGAACGTAGTGTCCATTCAAATTCAGAAAGATGCAACATTCAACTCGGATCGTAAACAAATCAATTTAATTCCAAACAAATCATTCAGATATTACAAACAATAGTCATCGATTATTTTTCGACGCATTCGTAAAAAGATCATATTTCATAATATTTTGTATGTTTCATGATCTGAGAGTTACATTTTTTCCTGTTTCGAGGATTTTTGATAATGAAGACGACATTTTTGATATTTTCCAGGAATGTTCGAAAATCCAGCGCCAGCGAAAATTAATTTAAATAAACAAAATCAAAAATATTATGAAATATTAACTATATAGTATATATGAATGCGTCGAAAAATAACCGATGACTATTGTTTGTAATATCTGAATGATTTGTTTGGAATTAAATTGATTTCTTTACGATCCAAGTTGAATGTTGCATCTTTCTGAATTTGAATGGACACTACGTTCTTCGGTATAAGTCGTTTTTAACAATTTTCTCCTTATAGACACAACAGATAGAAGTAAGATTAGTAGCGATAAAAGCGCTTTTTTATCGCATTAAGCCTATACCCTTTTCATTTTTCGCGAAGACTCCCTTTAAGTACCCTAGCTAGGGACAAATTCAAACATTTTTGAAAATTCAAAAAAATAGTTTCTTCAAAAATCAAAATGTTTTTTTCTTCAAAATTTTATTTTAAAGAATTCAACGGGCAACGCCGGGCACTTTAGCTAGTCTATGTAATAAAGATCTTCGCTCAAAGAATTGTAACTACTGAGGATCGTCATGATAGACGTGAAACATTATGTTTAGTATAATTCTTTATTTAATAAAAATGTGAAGTTAAAAATTGAAATATATATATATATTTATATGTTAGATATAGCTGGCCAAGTACCCTGGGGGATAAATAGACTAAAAAAAAATTTTAGCAAAAATTCTTAATTTTTTTCAAGAATTGTTTTTCTAAAATTCGATTTTAAAAGATTATACAGGCAACCCCGGGCAATAAGTGAAGTATATGGAAGAAGACATTCAAAACTATTCACCAACTGTCATGTTTCGCGGGATACACTATAGTTCATATTACCAAAGAACTTACCTGGGTTTATTCTCAGACTCTCCCAGGAACATATTTGGAATACTGGGTCCAAAGTAAACCTTAAACAAAAACATGAAACTATTTTTAGCAAACCAAAGTTTTTTTCTCTACGTACCTTGTTATTACTGGCAATTGCTTCGATTTTCTTGAGTTCAAGATATTCCTTCGTAAGCAGACGTTTATTTGCTTCTGCTTTCTTTTCTATCTAAATTAATTATATTTAATTATTAACTATTATTTTAGAAAAAAGTCATATTTCTTGATGTTGAAAAGAAAATTTACAAAATTATTGTCCCCTTTTCATACTTTTTCAATTCATCACAGGGATGTAAATTTTTTTATTTGCAAAAATATGAGCTTTCAATGGGTTTGGGTTTGGGGGAAAACGATGAAAAAAAGGAAAAAGTGGGAAGGGGATAAAGGAAGAGAACAGGGGAAGAGGGAAGGGAAAATAGGAATAGGGAAAGGAAACAGGGCAAGAGGGGGAAGGTAAAAGGGTTAAGAGAGAAGGGGAAAGGGGGAAGAGATGATTTGCATCTTAAGATAATATAAAGATCAGTATACGTGCTTCTAGAAGATCTAATAAGAAGCAGTATATGTACTTCTAAAAGATCTAATAAGATCAATATACGTACTTCTAGAAGATTAGATCTAATGAGAAGATCAGTATAGGTACTTCTAGAAGATTAAATCTAATAAGAAGATCATTATACATACTTCTAGAAGATTAGACCTAATAAGATCAGTATACGTACTTCTAGAAGATTAGATCTAATAAGAAGATCAGTATACATACTTCTAGAAGATTAGACCTAATAAGATCAGTATTCGTACTTCTAGAAGATTAGATCTAATAAGAAGATCAGTATACATACTTCTAGAAGATTAGATTTAATAAGAAGATCAGTATAGGTACTTCTAGAAGATCTAATAAGAATAAGAAGATCAGTATACGTACTTCTAGAAGAGTAGATCTAATAAGAAGATGAGTATACATACTTCTAGAAGATTAGATCTTATAAGAAGATCAGTATACATACTTCTAGAAGATTAGATCTAATAAGAAGATAAGTATATGTACTTTTTAAAAATCTGCTGGTAAATATCAAAAATATTTATTTGTACTTCTACAATCGTAAAATAAGATCAAGAATATGATATGCCGGGAGCCAGCCTACCCTATAGAACTCGGCGTCTGTTTTACTTTTCTCCTTTGCAAGATGAATCTCATCATCAATAGTTTCCATCTTCTGCTTAGATTCCTTCTCCATTAGGTTCTGTTCGTACTTGATCTTTGCCACCTAGATAAAGGACATAAGTCGTCTTCGTATATATCAACACAATTAAGAAGACTTTAAATTTAAATTTTGATTTCTATCAAGCTTTTAAACAGCATGGATACATGTTAACATAGAAACAAAGGAAGCTGTCAATTTTACTTTACTTTTTTCTTGTAAACTTGCATTTTGAAAAAAGCTTGTTAGAAATCCAAACTTAAATCGGAAAGGTGTCTTGATTGTTTTGGTATAAACGCAGACTAATGTATAAAATCTGAGCTCGCGATTAAAAAACTTCGACTCGAGCCATAATTCCTTAAACCCGACTTTAAGACCCAATCTTCGACCCAACTTTGACGATAGCTTGTGTCACGTGATTGACAGCTGCAAGATCTTCGGCTCGACTTAAGGAGTAAGACCCAATGAAAATAAAACTGACCTTGGTTGGTTTTAGTGGAGAATAAGACTCAATTTTGAGTCTTGCTCTCATAGAAAACCCGGAATTCGCCAATTCCTACCATGAAAATCCGCCAAATAGAATATTAAACCGGTTTTAGAACTCAACTCTGTTGATAAAAGTGCAGCTTGAATTCGAAAGCTCAAGCCGTAAATAAGGCCCAATGACAGCTTAGGCCCGAGCCGTATTTTTCCGATTTTTTTATCGCCGGCTCGGGGGAGATAATTATGGCTTAAACTTAAGAGGGAAAGAATTTTCCAAGAAGCAAAATTGATGAACTCCACATGTACAGTCTGCTGACCCACCTGCGCCTCCTTCTCTGCCTCTATAACAGCTTTCTTCCTCTCCGTCTCTGCATCCTTCTCCACAACCTTCTGCCGCTGGGTCGAGATCAACAGTTTGGTCTTCTCTGCTTCCATCAACTCATAGTTCTTCCTGACATGGATTTTTATAAATGAGAGAGAATTTGTTAAACCATGAAATGGATATTTAATAATGAGAGGGATAGTTGAACCATGACATGGATATTTATGAATGAGAGACAGAGTTAGTTGAACCATGCATGACATGGATATCTATGAATGAGAGAGAGATTTAGTTGAACCAAGACATGGCTATTTATGAATATTTGAGAGAGAGAGTTAGTTGAACCAAGACATGGATATTTATGAATGAGAGAGGTAGTTAAACCATGACATGATGACATGGATATTTATGAATGAGAGGGGTAGTCGAACCATGACATAGATATTTATGTATGAGAGAGAGAGAGAGTTATTTGGACCATGACATGGATATTTATAAATAAAAGAGAGAGAGTCAGTTGAACCAAGACATGGATATTTATCAATTAGAGTTACTTGAACCATAACTTGGATATTTAAAAATAAGAGGGAGAGTTAGTTGAACCAGAACTTGGATATTTAAAAATAAGAGGGAGAGTTAGTTGAACCAGAACTTGGATATTTAAAAATAAGAGGGAGAGTTAGTTGAACCATAACTTGGATATTTAAAAATAAGAGGGTGAGTTAGTTGAACCATAACTTGGATATTTAAAAATAAGAGGGGAGTTAGTTGAACCAGAACTTGGATATTTAAAAATAAGAGGGGCGGGTAAAACCTATGGGAAATGATCTACCTATTTAGTATTTAACTAAGAAAATGCAAAAATTTGTAATTATGCTTTTTTTTCCTTTTTTAACTTTCCTGTCAAAACTTACACTTACCTGATGGTTTCTGGAATTTTAGGCTTGGTAACACGAACAGAATGAACTCTTAACCCTGGGGCCATTTCAGTCAAATCGACCTTAACAGATGTTTTATTTAAGGTATTTTAAGAATAATTTTAAATCTGGTCGTTCTGCGGCAATGTAGCAAGGAGGGGTGGACAAAGGGAATATATTATTTCCCCCCCCAAGCAATCTTGGGGGGGGGAGGGTGAAGAAGAATGTGTATTATACTCAACATGAAAAAACTACCATATCAATTTAGGATATTTTGAGGGAAAATTTTTATGTTGGAGGCATTCTTTTCAATTTGGGGCAAATTTTTCCGGGAAAAATCTCAACTATACTTTAGGGGCAATTTTTTTAGTCAGGGGAAATCTTTAATCTTTATTTTGAAGATATATGAAGGGGCATTTTTTTTAATCTAAGGGTGATTTCTTTGTTGGGGCTAAAACTTCTAATTTTTTTAAAACATTATCTTAAAAAAATACTAGGGGCATTTTATTCAGATAGGGCTATACATTTTAAAGATGGGTGTATTTTTAAAACATTTGGAGATAAAAATATTAAATTTAGGTGCAAATTAAAAATATTTTAAAAAGCTAAGGGTTACAATTGTTGAAAAAAGGAGAGAAATTTAAGTCTTGTGGGGTAATTTGAATAAGAATGTGAGTGTAATTCAAAAAATCCAAATTTGGGGACATTTTTTATTGAAAGGGGGCAAAAGTGAAAAGAATCTGAGCATACATTGAAAAATGTTATAGCATATTTTTTCAAGCTTTCGAGAAAATTTGCTATTTTTGGAATTATATGGACTTTGGTTAAGAACTTCTTCCCCCCCTTATGGGTGGGGCTTGCCCCCCCTTTAATCAGGCTAGGGGGCCTTGTCCCTATTGCCCCCCCCTTAGTTGCGCGACAGATTTCTTCGCTAGAAGTTTAACATTTTTACATTGGACTATATCAAATGTTTACCCACCCCCCTATTCTTATTTCTTATCTACACACCGTATTCTCGATATCCACCGTGAAATTGATATATTTGAAGCAGAAGTACTTGATCCTTTCATATTAGTTATCCCTGCTGTATTGCGATCAAGAGATATCCAAAAGGGATTAATTTGAACAAGGGATTAACTGCTTAAAAATTCTGACCGCTGAAAAAATATAAAACTAAGCTTTTAGGGCGCTTCACGCCCATCTTCTATTTAAATTGTGAACATGTTCTTTTTGTTTACATTTAAAAACAAAGAAGAAAAAAATTTTGCTGATTTTTAAAAAAAAATTCGCGGATTTTCAAAAATTTAATTTTTTTTACAAAATTAAAAACCTTTAAAACACATTTTATTTTATTTTTATCATTCGTAAACCTTCCCTGTAGTCACGTAATGTTCCACAAAAAATTGGGCCCGATCGGTTCAGCCGTTTTGACGTTTATTGGACACAAACAAACAGACAAACAGATAGACAAGCCAAATCTATATATAGATTGGCACGCGCACTTAAAAGGGATTGCTAATTATTTTCAAAAAATAAATACCTGCAACGCTGTCTTTAGATTTTCGTCAATTTGGTCAAACAGTTCGATATAAACCTCCTTTACAATTGACACATTCTTTAAATTTTTTTTTTTCTGGAGTTTTACAAAAAATGAAGAAACATTATTTGATATTAAAAAAATTAATTCAACGAATTAACATTATTATTACTAACATATTTTTCCCAAAAATTTTATTAACATTGTCTAAACAAACGTTATCAGACATACGGTTTCTCTTAAAATACTTGTTAATGTTAATCCTAATCCAAGGATTTCTTTTATGGCTATTCTCAATTTAACTGAATAAAAAGCTTGTCAATTCTTTAAAATAACATCAAAATCAAAAATGTATTTACAAAATAGTATGTAATTTATATCCTAATGTAAATTGACCAATTTCAAAAATGAAAAAAAAAACTACAAAATACCAACTTAAGAACTCATTTCTTTGATATATAAAAAAAATAATTATTGAGAAGATAAGTGTGTGTTCTATCCTGTAGATTATGTATAGAACAGAACTGGTTTAACTCGTGGTGAACCTGAAATATAATTTTATTTTACTTTAAGGGACTTAAAGTATAATTTCAAGTGACCCTCAATGCAAAGATGGCAATGCTCAAATCCCAACAGTAAAAAAGCTTTGTCTAATCAAGTATGAATTAGATATCAATGTTTGTAATATTGAAAAGTGATTATTTTCAAATGAGGGAATTATTATCTTCCAAATATACTAATATCATGTTAATTACACAAGAACAAAAAAAAAATCAAATCAAAAAGAAAACTTATATTGGTAGGAAAATATATTTTTTTTTGCAGAATCCCCCAACCCCCTGGGAAATATTTTTTTTACTACTAAATCTCTGAATCAAGTTTTTTAAAAATCATGTCAGATGAAGTTCAATTATATAATCAAATTGCGCAAAATTCTCTTAAAACGGTAAATCAATAATGTTTCTTAAAGGGAATCAAAAAATTAAAGGAGTTATAGGGTTACAGCGAAAAATGAGCGCTTTTGATCGCTACTAATCTTACTTCTATCTGTTGTGTCTATAAGGGGAAAATTTTTAAAAACGACTCATACTGAAGAACGTAGCGTCCATACAAATTCAGAAAGTTGAAACATTCAACATGGATCGTAAAATAATTAATTAAATTCCAAACAAATCATTCAGTTATTACAAACAATAGTCATCGATAATTTTTCGACGGATGATTATTGGTTGTAATATCAAAATGATTTGTTTGGAATTAAATTTATTTTTTTTACGATCCGACTTAAATGTTGCACCTTTCTAAATTTGCATGGTCCCTACGTTCTTCGGTAGGAGTCGTTTTTAACAATTTTCTCCTTATAGACGCAACAGATCGAGGTAAGATTAGTAGCGATCAAAAGCGCTTATTTTTCGCCGTAACCCTATACCCCCTTTAATTTTTCGCGAACATTTTCTATATAATATGAAGAAAAACTTTTTCTGAATTCTCAAACCCCCCTCCCCACCACTTAAAATATATTATTTTTGATCAGTTTAAAAGAAAGAAATTAAGTAAGCTAATACTGTAATTGAATAATAAATAATAAGTAAATGGTATATTTATTAGAAGGAGAGGGGGCCAGGTGGAGGGAGTTTTTCAAATTTTAAATTAGAACAAAGAGAACTGATAAACAAGGATCTCAATACCCACTTCATCCCCTATCTCCTCTATATATACTTGAAGGGGTCTCACCCTAAACTGTTGAGAACATTTTTTTTGATAATATTTTTTTTACAATTCGTATACAGATTTTAACGAAAATTGGGAAAACAAAATTTAAGGAAACACATACTCCTGGACTGGTAAATAATTCCATTAACATTTGTTATTTCTTGAAAAAACAACAATTGAAAAAAATCTTCTATTGTTTTCCCTCTTTTTTATGTTGTATACATCAATATTTAGAAATGTTATAGTGATATCTCACAAATTGTCAAAACTTATTCCCCCCCCCTTCCCATTGTTTTGCTTGAAGTCTTGCCACTTGGATCCGGATCCGTGGATTTAATGGAACCTACATTGATGCGGATCCGGATCCAGAAAGCTTAAAGGAGCCTATCTAGTTGCGGATCCTAGGGAGCCTAAATGTTTCAGATGAATCTGTTCCTTCTCCTACCTTGTCAAATATCAGAGGTTTATCGTAGTCCGCTGTAAAATTCTTTACAATATCGTAAACAGCATTGGTCTGCAGTACGTTCACTACCTCAATTCTAAAACAAATTACAATTGTAAATTTTTAACAAATGAATGAACAAAATAAACTTTAGTCCTTGGTAAAATAATAACACAAAATTAACAATCAACCCGTGTAAATCAAAGCAAAGTCCTTAAAGAAATTTTGTGAAATAGTTGTCAAGTGAATCAACATACTAAAGAAACAAGTTACCAACCAATAGTAAATCTATATAATTAAGCTCATATATATATATGTATCATATAAATATATTTATAATAAATTATATATTTAATCAAAGAACAGAATTACATCCTCAGACACGCGCGGCGTTTTATGGAGTTGCTCCAATCTTCAGTGAGGTCTGTTCTCGACTCTATATGTTTGTATTGTTGGCCAAACAGCTGGACCGTTTTGGCTTAAATTTTTTGAGGAAACCCATGGGTACCCAAAGGGTAACATAGGATATAAAAATTCGAAATAATTTTTTTTTCAAAATTCGATTTTTTAAATGCCACGGGCAACGCCGGGTACTTCAGCTCGTAAATAAACAATAACAAGATCTGAAAGTGAACCCGATATGGAAAATACAGTCTGTACATTCGCCTGGACTAGTCCATCTCCTTATCCGTTTTTTTGAAAATAATCTTTTAGCGCGAGCTCGACGTTTACTTTGTAAACTAGTGAATCTAGTTACATGAACCATTCAAATAATGTCCTTATTGTGAGGAGTTTTGAGTGATAGCAGTGACTTAATTTCAAGTGGCACTCAGTTTTAATTCATCTTCATGGCAGAAAAATGCTTGGGATATTCTTGTCGTTTTGTGTGTTATATTTGAAAATTGATAGATTTCAATTGAAGGGTTTAGAGATTTGAGAAATCGCAGAAACAGGGAAGAATATTGCCAAAATTTCGGTCTTTTTGAAAAAGACAAATTAAGATATCTTTCTCATTATTAGTCCTATAAATGTTTATAGGGTTATCAGCAGAGCATGTAGGACTCTATAGGGAGGGTTACTTAATAAATCAGTCCCTTTAGAATAGAACCTGTCAAAGTATATCATAACTCCACCACTGGTACCACACGGCACATTCTTTACTTCATGTAGGACTCTATAGGGGGGGTTACTTAATAAATCAGTCCCTTTAGAATAGAACCTGTCAAAGTATATCATAACTCCACCACTGGTACCACACGGCACATTCTTTACTTCATCGGTCTGCAGGGTAGTCTGGATATTTCGAACTAAACAGGGAATAGGTTAGATATCAGATCAATCAATCAACATATATGTTAATCAATCAATCAATAGCAAAAAATAAATTATTTAACCAATCAATTAATTAACCAACCAATCAATCAATCAACCAACCAACCTGTCAACCGAACAAACATTAATTCAATCAAGATAAAGACAAATTACACATTTTATCAGATTAAGGTTGCAAGGGTATTGTTTAAATCTTAAATGGCCAATGGCCATCTTTGCAAAGAGGGTCACTTAAATTTATGCTTAACAGCCCCTTTAAAAACATCTATTTCTTGATCGTTATCAAACCTGCTCGTTTTAGTTCTTGAAATTTCGTTAAAAACTTTTAGCGATCGATGAGAAATTTTAGACGTATATCATGAAAAAAGTTAAAAGATGATGAATATCAACAATTTGGTTGTAATTTAATATTAAATTCATAATATTTTGACAACAAATTTCAGGTCATGGTAAAATCAAAAAATTATTGTTTTCTTGTGACATAGGAATTACTCCTTCTTGTATAATAGGAAGTTATGAAGTTATGAGGTTATGACTGGCCGGGAATTAGCTAAAGTTATGGATGGTAATTCCTTGAAGTTATAAATGGGAAATAGCTGATGTTATGAATGGGAATAGCTGAAGTTATGAATGGGAATTACCTGATGTTATGAAAGAAAATTAGATGAGTTATGAATGGGATTTAACTGAAGTTATGAATGGGAATTAGCTGAATTTATCAATGGAATAAGCGGAAGTTATGAATGGGAATTACCTGAAGTTATGAATGGGAATTAGCTGAATTTATGAATGGGAATTAGCTGCTGTTATGAATGGGAATTACCTGATGTTATGAATGGGATCATCATGTGAAAGCCTGGACTTGACATACCAACCAACATCGCGCCACCTCTTTTCAAATAATAAAATATTATTAAACTTATCAAATGATCAGCCTTTCCAGATATTTCCATCAAATTATAACCAAAACTTTCCTTCTAACAAACTTTATTTTAATATTAATCTTATACTGTAGAAAATGTATGTTTCTTACGTTTACAACGCAGTTTTAAACAAATTATTAAAAAATCTCAGTGACAGCTAATGCCAAATAATAACTTGGGAAGAAAAAATAAATGTATTCAATGACTAACCATTTAAATTTTTTATTTGGGTTGAAAAATTAAGCATTAAAATATTTTGTTATCATTGTATTTACGGAACAGTAAAATAATAAACTCGCTGTAAAATATATCATATTAACATATTTAAAAATCAATATTTAATCAACTAAGTGGAGACATTTTTTACGTGAAATATTTAAATGTGATATAGGTACAGCTTGTTTAACTACATATCTGCAGGACATTGAGATAGTTTATCCTCAGCTATTAAGCAGTGCTTAGGATCCATTTAGATTTCATTCGGATCCAGGATCATCCGTTTTGATAAAAAATTGATCCGGATTTGGGTAATTTTTCTTTAACAGAGTAAGAATTTTCAAATTATTTTTCTTCTTCTTTTCATTATTTTTATGCTAAACTTTATGAACTATTCAGAAATGAGGAAATTTTTGATAATCTCTGATTTTTTCAGCAGTTCAGATTTAGGTTTTAGAGAGATTTTTGTTTGCACTTTTTGGTTGATATTTTGCCCCTTGGATCCGCATATTTTTGCGGATCCGGATCCAATAGGCTTAAATGTTGCGGATCCGGATCCTAAGCACTGCTATTAAGTGTTCTACCTGAAATATACTCCGACATGACCCTCCTCAACCTGACAACAACGTCTAACATGTCATAGCTGTGGCCAAATTTTATTCTCTAAGGACGGTGAGACAATTTGACAATAAGTTGAGACCTTAGGGTATTGTTTCATGTTATTAAGGTTAAATTAGCAGGAATTTCAGACATAATTAAAGTGGCCCCTTCAGTAGTAAGTTTTATGCTAAATTTACAATGGAGATATTCTGTTCTTTTCTACATGAAATTGAGTGCCGAGAAACTAGTGAGTACACAGCGAATGACGTCACAGGATATCTCCTGTTAATCGGAATTGCCACTCCACAAATGGATGCCAGAGGATCCCTTGAAATTACGCATTCTTATTGCAACAGCACCTGTAAAACCTGCTCTTGTATTCACGCATGTTGCCTGTACTGTACAAGTATCACGAGTTGTTTTTTAAAAAATTTCGATAAACAAAATAAAAATTCAACCACCATTGTTTTTATTTAGTTATAAACATGCTTCGACCTCTGCACCGGAGGTCCTGGAGAAAGGATTAATAATTTTTAAGAAGAAAATCTAAAGAAATTTCACAGGCCGATTGATTGGTTTAAAAATAAAAATAGTAACTATTTATCTTAAAAACAAGTTTCCTTAGATTTATTAGAACCAAATCGTCAGAATTAGACATCGGGTTCGAGGGATTAAGTTAGTTAAAAAAGGGGGGTTAATCTAGCGTTCTTTAAAATAGTAAAACAACACAGAAAACCCCCTTAAAATGTCATTGAGGATTATCATATTTCCTAATCCTTTAGTTTAAAATCCACCACCATTGAGCTGTGACATGGTGCCTTATGAAGAGCGTACTGCAATACAACTGCAACTGCAGCAATCAGCCCAATAGCAACTACCCCGGGCTGCATTCTTATCTGAAATAGTGATCCTTTCGTAATAATACCGTTCATTCATGTTTTCTCTCTCATTATTCCTCTCTTACTTGGTGAACATTAAATCTGAAGAATATACGTTAAGGAATTTTAAGATGTATTTTAAGTAACCGTCCAGGCGAGGATAGCAACGCCCAATTTACAACGGTACCCCTGAAACCTTAATCTGGTCAAAAATGAGAAAGATAATGCAGTTTTCTTGACTGGAAAAATGTTTTTTTCTGTGAATTTCTCCCATGGTGCCTCATAAGCAAGACATGCGAAAGTTACTTTGAACAGAAACCACAAATGAAAATAACTAGTTAAAAAAAACAAAATGATGCAATTCACACTCGAAGAGTCATAGCAAGCCTGCCAGGCTAGCCAAGCCCTAGACGTTGGAATGTATTTCTTTTGGCATTAATGAGCAAGGGTTAAACCCTTAAATATAAAAGAGAATGGAGTAGATAGTAATACAGATTTTATAGGTGAAACTAAGATCTATCCTATTCAAAAGTTTCGCCTTCAGTATTTTCAGATAAGGTATTAAATTCAAATGCTGATTCTCAAAGTCCATATAATTCCATTTCTGATCCCAAATGGGATCGGGGTTAAAAGTACATTAAGGGCATGAAAATACATTTTCTGTGTTAACGTAAACTTTGGCAAGTTTCTTTTGTGTACGTGTACTGCACTTCCGAAATGTATACTGCATTTGGGGGTTAAAAGATGGAAGTATCAGTAATCAATAAAAGAGAAAAATTATGATATACAGAAAAAAACCACTCCTTTGCAATATACATTCTGCAGTCTGGAATTTTTTCTACAACTTGACATCATACTTTCAATTGTTAACAATAACAACATGGTTCATTTCTGCCCCCTAATATCAATCAATCAACAGTTGGTATCAAAATGGATGGAATTATATGGACTCCTGGTTTTCAAATAAAAACTACTTAATGGCTCTATACATCTAGTTCATCACTGTTTGGATTAAACAATGTTTAGGAAGAAATCCAGGTACTCTATCTTGGCAAGATTTGATTATTAAGATATTAGGTCTTATTGAAATACATTTAATGTTATTTTTTGATTTACATTATATTAATGCAGAGCACCTCAACACCTTATTCATTCCCTTTCTCTTTCATTCATTTTCTTATGCCACTTTCTTCTTAAGTTAATTTTTTAAAATCTTCAAATTAAATTTCCTAAATTTAAAATCAATATTTTGTTATCATTGTTTATACAGAACAGTAAAATGCTAAGCAATAAAACAGATAGTATCATCACTAAAACATATAACATATTAACATACTTACAAATCAATACGTAATCAACTAAATAAGGATATTTTTCAATTTTAGCACATACAAAAACAACACTTTAAGTGATTGTAGTTGTAATTTTAAGAAAAATTCCATTTAAAGAGGGTATGCCTGATTCACAATGGTACCTTAGAAACCGTAATCTGATCAATAGTGTGGAAGAGAACGTCAATTTTTAGCTTGAACAGAGTTTAGATCTAATAATTTCTCCATTTATTTCTGAAGCAAAAATTCATACTTGATCAGATAAAGCTTTTATGGGTAACGTTGTGAATCTGAAATGCCGCTCTATTCATGGAGGGTAACTTAAAATTATGTTTAACAGTCGTTCATGCTAAAAATGGAAACAACTCGGAAACTGAACTTCAGGACAAATTATTATTGAAAGATTCGAGAAAGTTTATAGTGCAGGAAAAAATGACACTTACACTAACAAATTCTGATCTTAACGTCATTTGGAATTTACAGAAAAGAATTTTTGGAAAAAGTTCTAAATAAGAGATTTAACCCCATTTTTTTCAATACAAGCTAACGTTCAAGGATTTTTAGAAACGCAAACTTTAGTGATTCTTCTTGTAAAAAAAATGCCTTTTTAAATTGGGATTTAGGGAATCATGAAAAATATTTTACATCAGAAGCAGTGCAAAACTTTTTTTACAGGGGGTATAGTTTTTGTTTGCTGAAATGGGGAAAATAAATGAATTTATGGGTGAAAAGTATCATAAAGAAAGAAAAATCTTACCTTTAGATGTTCAGTTTTTCATAACCCCCCCCCCCATCAATAAAAATCATAAAATTCCTTCTCCATGGGGGGGGGGGGTATTTCTGAAAAAGTTAAAAACCCTTGATCTTTAAAATAAAGAGGGTTTATTAATAGAAAAAACAGTAAAAAATCAATCATAACTTATAAAGAATAATCTTAGCTTCATTAAGTGGTTTAAGAAATTGTTAAATATACTGAGCAAGGTTTAAAACCGGATTTCAAGTAAAAATCGCTCATCCATTCGGATCTTCGATCAATAGATATAATATACTGGTAAATGGTTATCATCATTCTCAAAAAAAATCATTGTCATAATAAATAAAACCAAGTTTCAATACAAAAATAAAACCAGAATTAATACATTTAATCAAATACGTTTTGTACAATAAATAACTAATATGAGGGCAAAGGGTGGAGGATGTAAGCAAGCGTTTATTGGTAAAAAATTGAGTATGAAAGGATTCTAAGATATCTAATGACTAGACAAAGAGTTAAATTGATAGAAATTTGCCCCATCCTCCCAACCCTATGACCCTACCTAAGTTTGCGCAGATTAAAAGGACTGTAATCGTAATTTCAAGTGACCCTCCATGAAAAGATGACAATGCGGTTTCATTACAAGCTTTGTCTGATCAAGTATAAATTAGACATCACTGTTAAAGTTTTTGTTTCTTTAAAACTATTTTTTTGCGATTTCTGTGCGAAAGTGACTTGCAGGGAAGAAGCAAATTATAAGATTTAAAACTTTTCGAGACAGTTAAACGACAGTATCTTCCATATGTTTGATTAGATTAAATTTTCAAGGATACGGTTGTAAATCGGGCATTGCCATTTTTGTAATGTCAATCAAAATTACGCTTAGAGTTCCTTTAAAATAATGAGGAATGACGTACAGTGTCTTTTTAGACAATCTACAGTTTAGATCAAGGTTTTATAGTAAGGTTAGATACTATGGGTTCGCTCCAATGTACTAAAAATGTCGTCTCTATTACAATAGGCATTCAAAATACAACGTTGCTGGTGAGAGAAAGGGAAGGACATTCTCCGTTTTTTACAACTCAAAAGTGTAGAGAATCCTTCTTCCCTCTCGCCAGCAACGTTGTCACTTAAGCTTCCGCCAATTTTCAGTTAAAGTCATATAAGGATTTTTAGTTTCCAATGCTAGAAACATGACATTTAAAGTACATTGGAGCACATCCAGGGTATTTAACCTTACTATAAACCTTGGTTCAGATATGGTTTATTATATATGTACATAGATAACAAGGATCAGGAGTATTAGAACTATTAGATAAATGGGATTTAAAGAAACAATGAAGTAAGTCCTGTTTAAATTCATGTCTTGATGAGTTTTATGCAATTAGAGGTTTATCAAGTGGAAAGGGAATTATGAATTATGAATGGTATTATGAATTCAAGATTTAAGCTGGTGAAGTGATGATCTCATTCCGATCTGTTTATTATTCGCTCATCTAATTTAAAAACAATGTTTTGCTCAAATTTTATCTTTTGGGGGAAATAAATACTTTTCGAGAACTTACAAAATCGTCCTTAATATTTTTCGAATAAAAAGGGGCAATTATAAAGAATTCAGCTGTTTGACAGTTTGGATGATGAGTTTAGAGGATTGTGCATTTCTTCTTCTTTTTCCCAACCTTGCCTGGCTGCGGGGATTCATCGGATACTTTTCTACTTCTGATTAAACCAAATATATTATTAGAAATTGGTAAGCAATCAATCATTCATTTATATACTTGAAATAAAAAATGAATTTATAAGTTATGAATGGGAATTACCTGAAGTTATGAATGGGAATTAGCTGAATTTATGAATGGGAATTAGCTGCTGTTATGAATGGGAATTAGCTGAAGTTATGAATGGGAATTAGCTGAATTTATCAATGGAATAAGCGGAAGTTATGAATGGGAATTACCTGAAGTTATGAATGGGAATTAGCTGAACTCTTCCTAGACTAACGATCTTTGTTTACAATTTTGTTTTAAAAAAATGGATGTAAAGTAGTACACGTAATTCTAAGTGACCTTGTAGTTATAGAGTGACATATCCAATTCACAATAATACCTTAAACAGCTTAATCTGGTCAAAATTTAATGACAAATTCACGTTTTTCGCTTTGACAATTGATTATTGTCAGCAGTAGTTCTATTTGCGGATTTATGCTTCAGAGACAATGAAGGAAATTATAAGAATTGAATACTAGATAACAAGGATGTTGATTTATGATCAGATGAATGTTAAAAGGATGCTGTCGTAAATCAGGTATGTCTCTTTATTATTAATGGAGTGTCACTTAAAAATTTAAATCCAACCCATACTTCTGATTGGTCTAATTTGGAAATATCCGGCCTCTTATTGGTCGAAAATCATAACGTCGACAATCTTGAGAAAAAAAACGGAACGGAACGGAGCGACTTAGGTTTTTAAGAAAGGAGGTTTAGTAATTAGTTTAAAAGTAACAATCTCTAGGCACTAGTTAAAATATTTTTTTGTATATTTGGTTTCCCTGATTTCTCGCATAAGATCGTAGAACACTTTGTCGACGTTCTCTCTCGTCTTGGCCGATGTTTCAACGTAAGGAACCTTAAATTAGAAAACATCTAAGCGGTGTCACGTTAAATTTAAAACATGTCCGACAGATTTAATCTATTCATATTTGAATAAAACTGTCAGGGATCCTTTATACATTATGATATGTATAATCCGGCCACATTGCATCTTGCATTAGATGTGAAGGTAAAAAATTAAAATAATTATCATTTTTACATTTACTTTGATAAATGTCTAAAACAATTTGTTTGGATCTAAGTTGATTTTTTTACGATCCAAGTCGAATATTGCAACTTTCTGAATGGATGCTACATTCCTCGGTATCAGTGGTTTTTAACAATTTTCTCCTTATGGACTCTACCGATAGAAGTAAGATTAGCAGCAATCACCATCGAATATTTTTCGAAGTGAGCCTATACCCCTTTTAATTTTTCGCCGAACACTTCTATTATAANGAAAAAAACAGGTTATTTAACATTCTACAATTTTTTGTCTCACAAAAATAGTGATGTTTGCGCGGCATTTTAGGAAAACTGATTTTAAGAAAAAATAAACGAATTTTAAGTATTGGAATTTTTTATTATTCTAAAAATTAAACACCCTTGTCTTACTTGCCTTATGTGAACTTGAGTAAAATCTTTTTAAATCCGCTTTTAAAACTTCTGAAATTATTTTCTATTTTTTCTTTCTTTTGCTAACCTGCCATTCATCTGCTTTTCCCTTAGCCGTACTCAGCTGTACGTGACGACTGTTAGTCAAGTCGGCCTATAGTCACCAAATTAACCGAAATTAGAAACACACTTTTTTCGCAAAAACAGTAAAAGTTTTCTGTTTGGTTGCAAAATTTTCCTGAACTCGTTAACAGTAGATATAGTAAAGTATTTTTTTTTTTTAAGAAATGGAAATTCGAAAAATTAAATGAGCCTTAGTTGAACTCTCTTATATTCAAAACGTAGTTTAGGATTATGGATAAGCTCTTCTAGCATCAAAGTTAAATAATTTAATGTGCAAAAGATTTTGTTCAAAGATGATTTTGATGGATTCCTTGTTTCCGACGAGAATGAAAGGAATGTTGGAATCTTGTTTGACTCGCAGGATTTGTTCTCGAAATTCCTAAAAAATGGTTAAAAATAAAATTTTGTATAAAAACTGATTTGTTTAAAAAGTTCAAATTAAATTACAGTAACAATTGATTTAGGTTATATTTGTTTATTTTTTGAATTCAACACTTCCCCAACACGTGAGGCACACCCATCTATACAGCATATGTTGAAAAAATTCTACATCCCTGGAAGAACTGGTTACCTGAGTGGATTGAAATCTTAAAGAGCTGGTTACCTAAGTTGATTGAAATCATGAAGAACTGGTTACTTTAGTGGATTGAAATGTTAAAGAACTGGTTACCTGAGTGGATTGAAATATTAAAGAACTGGTTACCTGAGTGGATTGAAATGTTTAAGAACTGGTTACCTGAGTGGATTAAAATGTTAAAGAACTGGTTACCTGAGTGTATTGAAATGTTAAATAACTTGTTACCTGAGTGGATTGAAATGAATCCTCCTCTGTTATACTAAACACACAGAGAAATCCCTCCCCACTCCTAGTTATTCAATTCTAGATAACTCTAGTTAATCAATATAATAAAGCTCTTCGCTCTTTTAATTGTAAGCTATAGCTGGCCAAACTGCTGGACCAAATTGGCTGAAATTCTCTTCGTAATTGTAAATCTCAATTTTTCGCGGATTTTTCTGTTGAAAACTTGAAGCTGGCGCATTCTTAAAATTTGAAAAGGGAATATTTCTTTTTCTGGAAAATTTTATTTATTTTTAACCGTCCATAAACCTTCCCCGGGGTCACGCGAGTTGCTTTTTACAGAAAAATCAGCCAAATTTAAATAAAAATAAAATAGTTCCAGTGATTCGCAAATCTAAAAAATACGCTAAAATAAAGCTGAACAATCGTCTCTGTAGTAGCATCTTTTTATACCCACCCTGTTAAATTCGTTTATTATTTAATAATGGTATTAATTCTTCACCTAGGCTAAAAATACTCTAAAATATCCAAATTATAAAAATAATATTTGATTCCAGAAATGTTTCTAGATTAAATTCCTGAAATAATTGTCTCTAATCGCAGCGTAATCTTCCTGGCCTGCTGTGTCCAGAATATCTATCTGTACCTAGGGTAAATATAATACAAAAAAATCACCCCTGTATTAAAGAAGGGGTAAATTATCAAAGAATTGGAGGAAATTAAATGGCTAAGAAGGAAATAAAATAATTCTTTTTTATGGAAAACGTATGTTCAATTTTTCATGTTTACCCCTCTAAACCTCGACACCCCCCCCCCCCCCCCCCCNTTCAATGTTTTAACAGTGTAAAGGGTAAAATATCAATATTTCAATCAATCAATCAGAGTTTTAGGGATGCGCTACTTCCCACATCTGCAACCTAAAGTGAACTTAATAAACCAAGAATGAGAAATGGTCTTACAATTTACAATTTGTGATCAACATTTTAGTTTACATGAACTTCATTTGACATCTTATATTAACCAGTCGGCGTTATCAATTATTTAATAAAAGTATAAAATTTAATTTTGAAGACCTATCATTTCTGGCATCAGACATTTTTTTTCATATTACCAGTCACAGCTGTTGTATGTTGAGTTAAACTACATAACTGACAAGGCTGAATTTTAATGAATTATGAGATAAAAGGAAGAAGATAATACTTGGATTATGCAAAAAAAGAAGATAATACTTGGATTATGCAAGTCATAATCGTGGATGGCCTTGTGAGATTGTCTCACAATTGACTAATAATGTGGTTAATTTTTTTAGGTATGAGAAACAATTAAGAAAAAACATAAGCTTGATCAGGATCAGCTTTTTTACCAGATGAATCCAGAAGCTGGATTTCCTTTAACTAGAACTGATCATGAACACTGGTCTTTCAGCGGGGGCGTACACAGGAATTTGTCAAAGACGGGGGAGGAGCTTACGTTTAATGTTTACCTCTTCTCCGTCTAAGACGACCTTCTTCCTGTAGGAATCGGCCTTTGTGGGCTCGTAATCCTCCACGAACTCGTCATACATGAACTAAAACGAAAAAAATTATTAAAATAAGTCAAAAAATAAAAGTAGTCTAAAACAATATTACTGTGTAAAAAACTCGGAAATTTAGAAAGATCTCTTAACTATCAAATTGACATTCTAAATACAGGCTCATTAGAATATCTTCCCTTATATACATTCTTAAGATATGGATTAACCAGCCACTTGATTTAAAAGAAGTGCCTCGTTAGGCATATTTTAAAAATTTCATTTAAAATGTTATCTGACGCTTACATCTCAATGTGCAATAAACCCTCTTTTTATTTCAAAAAATGAATATAGAACTTTGTAGATTTTTTCGCACATGCTTAATCTTATTCTGTTATACGTACTAAACTTCAAAACTAAAAAATCAATTATTTTATTATGCTACACCTCGGTCTCTCTAAATTTAACTAGTAATCCCTGACTTGTTGTAAACTTTCAAAACCTAGTAATTTTCATCATATTGTAAACGTTTTAATATTAATTGGGTGGGAATGATACGCAAAACAGCCAATAGCTAATCTCCACCTAATTGCTATAATACATAGATATAGTAAAAAATATAAAAATATTGTACGAGTATTTTTAGCAATAAACAAACCCCCCCCCCCCCCCACACACACAATGCTACACTCCACATAAAGAATATTTTGGAGGTTAAAAGAAAATTTGGATTCAGAGTATCATAGAAGTGAACCTTTTCAGAAAACGGTTCTTTTTTTGACCAACTATCACAGGCCAATACTAATTAAATGTGCAAAAGATAAAAATCAAGTTTTAATTGACTAAGCATTCTTAGTAAATTTAGACCTGAAGAGTTAATGCTGATTTCCCTACACCACCACTTCCGACCATTATCACCTAAAGAAAACAACATTTATAATATGTTTGTGGAAATATATTTAAAACCAAACTTAGAGAGCGCTTAGGGTAACATTTTCTATTCCTAACTGCAGAATATATCTATTCTTGGAGTTAAAGAACTGGTTACCTGAGTGGATTAAAATGTTAAAATCTGTGAAGAAATAAAATATTCAACATGGAACAGAAGAAGTCTCCCAAGGGAAAGAAACGGCAGGCGAAACAGGTTTTTACCACTTATTTTCTATTTCCATAAAATCTAATATTTAATATAATTGGGTAACAAATCCATCGATGTCGTGATAAAACAGGAAACAATTGTACCAAGACATTCATCTCTTGAACCAAATATAGTGAATAGAAAGAAGTGGTTGAACTGCGTAGATCTAGTTGAACCATATTTCTCGTGAACTTAAACTTGTACATAAGAACTGGTCTAGGTTGTTTACTAGATCTACCTATTCAGTTGGAAACTGGTTAGGCAAGTTAATATTTTCACAAACGTTTGCTGTGAGTAATTAAGTAAAATAATTGCTTCATTTTGTATTCCAGCTCAAAAGTTCATACTTTCAAACAGAAAAACGAAAACATGACGTGGACGTTTTATTTTTTTTTAATGACTCCCTTTACAAAGTAAGAGGGGTTTAAGACTCCCTTTACAAAGTATAAGGGTTGTTATGACCCCCTTTACAAAGTATACGGGTTTTATAACTCCCTTTTCAAAGAATAAGGGTTTTATGACTCCCTTTACAAAGTATAAGGGTTTTATGACTCCCTTTACAAAGTATAAGGGTTGTTATGACCCCCTTTACAAAGTATACGCTGGGTTTTATAACTCCCTTTTCAAAGAATAAGAGTTTTATGACTCCCTTTTCAAAGTATAAGGGTTTTTTATTTAATAATCCTGAATATGTTTCTATATACCGACCTTGTGAAGTGATGTAGAGGGAGGTCCTTTTTTAGACATTTTCTAGGCAATTCTAGTTTCTACTGAAATAAAAAAAATACGTTTCACCATGTTTATTATATAAATGTAAGATATGATTCACTGTAAACAACTTGTCGAACAAAAATGAGTAAATGACAGCTTATTGTTTTCTTGCAAAATATGCTTTGCTTGCCCATCCCCTTTAAATTCCCGTTCTGTCTAAATAATGGGTATTTTGACCAATGATAGACTAAATATGAATATATTTCAACCAATCAAAGAATTGAATTTTTCTGGTTCAACCAATCATATTCAAGGTTGAAACCATAGATAACGACATTCACACATTTCATATTAATTAATTTGTAATTCAATTATAACCATAAAAAAGATTTAAATTTTCCAGATCTTCACAAGTTTAAAAATAATATTTTTTGTGTGAAAAAGCTGAATGTGATTTAATTTGTTGATTTGTTGATTTTTTGTTGTCGTCTTTTAGATAATTTTCTGTACTTTTAGAAATACGCGGTAATTTCTTCCATTAAGCGCATATTTCAATTATTTTTAAATAAATCCATGATATCGTCAAATAATGTCTGCAGCAATGAGCGGGTGTTGTCTTGAAATCTGTAATTATATTATCATTTTACCGAAAATTACAGAAAGAAAAGGATAAGGTTTGGTAATTTCCTAATATACGATTTTTGGACCCCCCCCTCCTATCAATTTTGTACATGAATCTTATATGTTAGACATGGAGATAATTGACCATGTGCCCGAAGCGCCCGGCCCCCTGGCCTGTCCTAGCCGCGGCGCTTGGTTCCTTGTCTGTCCAAGCCGCAGCGCCCCCCTAGCCTATCCTAAACGCAGCGCTCGGCCCATAAAGTGTTTTATCCTAACCTACCCCTAAATATATACTAATTGTTGAAAAAGTGGTCATGTACAAAATTGATAGGAGGGGGGGGGGNGGGTTTTATGACTCCCTTTACAAAGTAAGAGGGGTTTAAGAACTCCCTTTACAAAGTATAAGGGTTGTTATGACCCCCTTTACAAAGTATACGCTGGGTTTTATAACTCCCTTTTCAAAGAATAAGAGTTTTATGACTCCCTTTACAAAGTATAAGGGTTTTTAGATACAAGGTTACCTACGCTCTTAGAGACGATTGTATGGAATTATTAATGTCTCTTTCCTTATATTTTTGATTTCCTGCAACCATATAAACTTCTTTCTTTGCCAAATCATTAAATAAGCCATTCAATGCAGAAGACTTAATTTAAACTTGGGATCGTCATATTTAAAGAGTATTTAACATTTTTATCCTATTATATTTTGTGTATAAATTTTTTTTTGTAGATTGAGGATCATCTCTGGGAATGTTCAGCATGTACATATAGAAATAACCCTGAAGCGTTCAAATGTTCAATGTGCAGTATAAGAAAAGGAACATCTACAAGAAAACCTAAATTAAACCCTGATATGGTGGAAGTTCAGGTAACAATGATGTTATAAAGGAATATTATCCTAATTCCTTTTAAGGGACTGTCTTTGACAATTTTTAAGTGACTCACCCTTTCAAGGGAACCTTTTTAAACTTTATTGTTCAATATTGTCGTATTTCTAGCTTGAAAATTGTTTAATTCTTAATTTTACTTCCCAATTGCGTTTGTAGTAGAAATGCGCAAGTCACTTTTGCAGGGAATTTACAGTTGAAAATAGTAATTTTTTGAAGACATCTACTTCGTTCTTGGTCAGACAAAGCTTTTAAGATTACCATTGACTGTTGTGAATCAGACATTAAAATAAAAAGTCACTTTAAATACCCGTACAATTCCTTTAATTAAACGTTTTTATCGTTTCTTGGAGAACAGATAAACTAACTCAGTCTGAGTACTGAGTGAGTAGGAAGTAATGAGTAAAAACGCCTCCTCATTGTTATTTCTAGTCTTAATTGTGAGAAGGCTGTCTTAATTATAAACATTTTGTTCAAGCATTTGATTAATTAAAATAGATTTTGCCATGTTTCGTTTTCTTATTTTACATAATTTTCAGTTTTTATTTTAGGTTCAAAAGCATGCGTTTATGCCACCCTCCCCACTTATACGGTTCCCCAGAGAGGAGCAACCACGTCCCTCCAGCAGTGCTAGCAACGAGGCCAACCAGTCCTTCGAGGACGTGGAAGAGGCCGGACCATCATCTAAACCTAAGAAAATGAAAACCCCGGCTAAACCTCGAACGCCAAAGGCTCCCGGGGCATCGGGCGCGGGGCGGGGTAAACTCAAGAATATTGACAGGAATTATTCAGACACTAATTTAATAAAATAAAATTATAAATTATTGAAAATTAAAAATAATTAAAGTGATTTTTCATGCTTGAAGAGCCATTTCCGATTCACAACGGTACCCTTAAATTCTTATTGAAGGACTTATCCATGTTTTTTGAAAACTAATGATGTTCAATAGTGTGTTTTTGCGGATTTAAACTACAGGTAAAATGGAGGAAATTGTCAGAAGTTGACTCTATTTAAAGATAGATAAACGACGATATATTTCACTTTTTGTTCCCTTGTGAATCGGGAATGTCCCTCTTTTTAAATGAAGATTATTTCAACGACAGTCCCTTTAAGGCTGATATCTGCTTGTCTCAAGATCTGGTCTGCGTCTGGATTATTTAGATTATTTAGTTAAATTTCTTAGTTGTTGTTGCAAATGATAGTGGAAAATCTTTAAAAATGTTCATTGTTGAAAAATATATTCAAGTCTGAATTATTAATCCAGGAAAAATGGGACAGTTCATGCCATCACTGTTGATAATGTTACCATTAGTATTACAGAGTACAAACTTAAACCCAAGGTATTTAAATAAATTTTTTTATACATTCTGAAAGGGATAAAAATATAAATAGAATTATTTTGTAATTTATACAAATTCCGAGTAACTAAAATAAAGACACCTTGTTCTGCGTTGTAAAATTAATATTTAGATATCTTTCTTTTGTAGAAAGAGAAGAAAAATGGAGAAGAACCAACTTCAAGTCATATTCCCAGCGATCCTGAAAGTGACTCTCAGGAAAATATAATTATCTCTTAAGTATTAAAATTAAGTAAAAAGTTTAAATCGCTTAAAATCTTTTTTTTAATGCTTCTTTTGTATTTATAATTTCAAAGACATTTTCCACGATCTATGTGAATGCAAAAGAAAAACTTGAAGGGAGTATAAGCATTATTTCAAGTGACCATCTATGCATAAATGGCAATGCCCAATTTACAAACCTTGAAGCCTTTATCTGGTCAATATTGTAGAAGTTAAAAGTGTTCCTTTCATTCTGGTAAATCCGATATGTTTTAGAAATACAAGTCACTTTTGTTGAAAATAATCAGTTTTCGAAATTGAATTTGTTGATATCTAATTTCTCCTTGACCGGATAATGCTTTTAAAGGTACCGTTGTGAATTGGTGATTGCTGCCATCAAAGCATAGAGGGTCACTTGAAATTACGCTTACAGTCCCTTTAATACTTTCCCCCCACAAATTTGATTTTGAATTGTATCATTATGTTTGCCTTGATAGGAGCAGAATACAGCAGTGGACCAGGATACAAGAAGTTCTTGAGATTTGTATTTTTACACACCTTTCTTTTCTTTTATACAGGGGGTATATTCTGCTGAAAAATCATTCCCCTCCCTCCACCTATTTTCCAAATCATTTTCCCCCTAGAAGTTAGGCAAAAAATAATAAATAAAGAAAATGAATACATTTTTGGGTAAAGAGTATGAAGAAGGATTAAAAACTTGCCTTTTTAGTTTTTCTTTTTTTCTTTTTTCTCCCACATCTTTCAAAACCATGGGGGTGTAGGTAATTGTTAAAAATATACACCCCTGCTTTTTTATCAACAGGGGTTTAAATATTCAAAGTAAAAGAAAGGGGGGTTGTTTTCTTCCTAATATTATATACCCCTTTACTCTGAACTATAATTCTCAAATACTATGTACCTAGTTAAATTAAACCAATTAAATTAGACTGTGAGCAAGAACCTTCCTTTTATATTTTTCTTGCGATCACTTCACTTACATCTTTTTGTAAATTAGTTACAACCCCGAAACTATAACTATGCCACTTCAATTCTTGCTTCTGATAAATTTAACATAATTGTTCAGAGCTGAAAACTTTTGAATGGAATATCCTTAATCCCGTTTGGGTAACTAATCTGGAGATTAATAACAAGAGAAGAACAAGCATTTTTTAATCTGGAGATTAAAAAAAAGAGGAGAACAAGCATTAATCTCGATATCCACCATTCAAAGTTTTCAGCTCTGGTTGTTTTGAAGATTTCTATTTTAACTATATCTGCACTGAAATCAGTATTTTAATCTAAACTGCATTTATTATTTTCCGACTAATATGAATTATAAATTGATTTGTCCAATCGAACTGGACTCCATTAAATTGAGTATTTTCAGAAATGTTCAAGATAGAAATGTTTACAGTTCGGTCTCTGCTAAGTCTTGCCAATCAACCCTCCCTACTACCAGGCTCTGCCCTTCACACCAGTTCAACGCTTGGTAATGTGTTTTTAGCTAAAGAGTTTTTAGTGGTTGGCTAGTTGATTGGTTTTGATTTTCGCATTGATTGATTGATTAAATTATAAATTTGTAGAAAGCAGAATAAAGCGGGTTAACCGTCACAAACCGTTTTGGCAGTCTCGCAAACTAAACAAAGCCACCGTAAGTATAAATTACATAAGCTTTCTTTATTTGATGAAGTTTGTCTTTAATTTATAAATCTTATTTTTTACATTTTTAGAAATTTTCCTTAGATTTAAAAATTACTTAAACTAACTCGTTTTACATTGTTATATTTCAGGATGAACCGATATCAGCAGAAAATAAAATGTTTATTCAAAACTACATTGATAAGAAATACGCTGGTCCCCTGAGAGAGGTAGGAAATATGAAACTTTAATGGAATCTGTGCAGGGAGATATATTTTGTTCAAATTTCATCCTCCACTCCCCGCCTCTATAAAAAAGGAATTTGTTTCTCTTCACTTTCTTAGGAATTTTAATAAGTTTTTTCTATCATGCAAGTTTGGAAATTGAATAAATATTGATACTTGAGCGTATTTGAGAACTGTATTCTTGCTTGTCTGTGCTGTAGAAATCAACAAGTTAATTTCAAAGATACATTCACGTTCCTAACTTTCAGATATACAAACGAAGACATATTTCAAATTAGATGGACCTTCTAAATCATCAAATATTAGTTATGATTTTTAAAAATTTTAGTGATGAATTAAAAAAGTTAAAAATTATAGAAATACAATTGTAATTAAGAAGGGATTTTTATTTCTGGGAGTAGAAAATTTGAATTGAAAAACGAAAAAATTGTAAATTGAAAGTTATTTTTTGCAGGAGTTCACGCCGTGGGCTAAAGGAAGTTGGAAAGAGGGAACTAGACGGCCTGGTGTACTAGCTGTTAAAATAGGAAACACTTTATTTAACTTAAACTCAGCAATTAATCCGCCAATAAAAACGCCAGGGGTGGTTACTGTATAATATGTTTTGGAAAAAGCACTTTTCTTCGACCATTTCCCCCCTTTAATAAGTTTTAGGGGTTTATTTTCTGGATTAGGGAAATAAATGATTTTAAAGGGTAAATTAATGAATTTGTGACTTAAAGTATCAAAAAGAATGAATAAAGTTGTCTTTGAATGTTCAAGTTTTTTATTTTCCCCCCTAGATTATCAAAAATCAGTTGTGGGGGGGGGGTTGATTCTGAAAAATAAGCACCCCTGGAAAACGCTAAAATCTGCAAAATTTGTATTGTTATCAATTTAAAATGCACAAATGGCTTGCAGATAGATTGATAGCAAACAGATTTGATAATTACCACATAGAAGGTCGAGAAAAGTGTTATATAAATTGTTTTAAAGGAGTTCAACCGATTTGGCTGAAAAATGGAAAACAAATTATTACAACACTTCTCCATGTTCAGGCATATATATGTACTTAATCATTATTAGAATATCATATATATGTTTCAAATAGATTATCAAGTACAATAGGTTGCAATAGAGAAATGGACCAATCATAGACGACGTCAAAAGTGTCAAATAGAACAAGGAAAACGAAATTTTCTCACATTAGTTGACATGTTTTCAAGATTAAATAAAAAAGTGTAAAAACAGATACTAAAGAAAACATATAATTGCACTTTTTTTACAGGAAGATAAGCACTTTATTCTAAAATTATCACTATCTTTGTCGGACACATAAAACTGTTGACACTTGTGACGTAAGAATACAGCTGTACTGCGAGTGTACAAATTCTACGTTGCCATCTATTGTACTAGACTCTACTTGGTTTTGTTAGTCATTATGGTGTTGTACATTTTGTTAAACTATCATTACCCCTCCACACTGATTAAGTCTAAATCTGAGTCGTTGTCAATGTCCTAAGAATTTATGTCCATTAATGTCCAAACCTGCCATTATTTGCTGGCCGCCAGGCTGTTGTAATAATTTACTTGAATCTATGTCCTGGAAACCATTAACATACATAACATACATTTTCATACAAAGAGCAAACGTCCATACCTACTTATCCTCAACAATGCTTTTGGTACGTTCTGCAGTAATTTGCAGTAAACTGACTGACGATATAGTAGCGTTTAGTGGACAGTGTAATTATAATATGTATAGGTAGTCAACTGTCATAACCATGGTCCATGGCATTATCTAATCTAGTTAAGAACTGAAGTACATATCTTAAATTGTAGGATAACCATGTAATTAAATTCACAACAAGGTAAGTTTTTGATCACTTCCCTAGCAATCCTTTTTTATTTTGTAAATATTTACGACCATTTTTCCGGGCTTCTTGCACAGAGCATGATGTTGTTTTGCTGAATTATTTCCCAAGAGACAGTTCAGTATTACCTACTCACCCTGGATTCACGGGTCGTCCGTAATGTTATTGTAACTTTTTATAACTTCAAGATCCCGTGGTAAAGAAAAGAATTTTAATTTGGAAAAAGTATTTAGTTATACACAATTTTCTCGTCTTTTGAGATGAAATTGCGCGAATTTTCCACGAAAACTTTGCAGAGCTTTTCGTTATTTCTGTTGGGGGGAATCATGGGTCGGTTATGCTTGTGAATAGACAGTAAAAAATGTTCCTATTCGATGTAAAGCAAGATTAAGAAATTTATTTTAAATTCCTAGATCTGAGTATGAAGACAGTTATGTTGGAGAGAAGAATAGAATAGCTAATTATACAGGATCCGGAAATAAAAAGGAAAATACAACAACTAAATAAGCTNGTCCGAGTGATCCTTTTCCCTATTATTCTAGAATACGTAAATTCTTTTACAAATTTCTATATAATGCTATTTCAAAAGGACTGTGAGCGTAATTTCTGGTGACTCTCCATTTAAAGAGAGGAATGTGTCAGATAATATGTAAGATCGATGTTGGGGGATTCAGCTGCACACATTAGTTGAAGTATTGGTATTAGGGTGATCATATTACTGGATTAGTAACAGTAGGAGCTGTAAGCACGGATCCACAAAAATATACTAAGGTAAAATAAATTTTTTATCTTCAAGCAAATAACGAAATATGATTTTCTTTGATTTTTTAAAATTTGTAAATTTTTTATTTTTTATTTGTATGGCTCGCTTAATTGATGGTAGATTGTTAGCTTAATTACTTACTGATTTGACCGAAATGTTTATTGAAGTGTGTAATGTTTGCTTAATTGATTGACTATTGACTTTATTGATTTATGAATTGATTGATTTATTGATTGGTTAATTGGTTGCTTGATTAATTTATTGATGAATTAATTAATTGATTATTTTATTTTGTTGTTCGGTGTTTTAAATGGTTGACTGCTTCATGGAATGATAAAATAATAAATACATTTATTGACTAATTTATTGATCCCTTGGTTGATTAATCGATTTATTAGGACTACTGTGGTCTATTTTCTGAATCTGGTGTGATGCCTAAACGTCACCTGGCCCGGTTTCCCGTCACAGAGAACGGAATAATTCAACCTGGTGAGATATTCAGAAATCAGGAAATTTAAATAATTCTCTTTTTTCAGTAGTTTAGATTTGGTTGGTATTTTTCCCCCTGGATCCGGATCCGTAGATCCGCATTTTTGTGTGGATCCGGATCCAGGAAGCCAAAATCTTACGGATCCGAATCCTAAGCACTGATTTTCAGGAACCCCCTTGAGTGCAGCTCACTTTACACCGGGTCAGTTCGTGGATGTTTATGGTAGAACCATGGAGAGAGGGTTTCACGGAGTAATGAAAAGGTCTGGACACTTTTTTAATTTAAAAAAAGATTATTTGAAATCGCACTTCTGATTTTTTTCACAATTAAACAAGAATTTTAGGTCTATTTTTACTTTATGGGGAAAATAAATACATTTTTGAGTTTAGATTTTTAAAATCATCTGAAAACTTGGTTTCTGTAGATAACATATGGTTAAAAATTTCCTGTTCAACAAACAAAAAAATATTCTCGTGAAAATAAATCTGTATTGAGGTGGGGGTTTGCTGGTATGCCTGCTTCTCATGGAGTTACTAAATCTCATCGTAGAGCAGGACATATAGGATCAGGTAAACATTTAAAGCTTTATTATTTATATTCAGGCGTGTATATTTTCTGTAAAATCATTACCCCCCACCCTCCTTTAAAATCCTTTTTTATCCCCAGAAATTAGGATTGGTTGCGCGTTTGAGTCTACCACGATCTTTTCTTTTCTTTTATTCATTTATTGAGCCAAAAAATGTGTTAGGCTTTTATTTGCTGAATGGGGAAAGAAACAAATATTTTCCGAATTTTTGATCAAACTAAGGTTTCAAGGGTACCGTTGTAAATCTGGCATGGCTTAGATGTTCAATTGACATTACGCTTACTGTCCCTTTAATTAGTGCTATGTTTACTTGATCATGAAAAAATACGACTGGTTTAACTAATTAATCCATTTTTCAAGTTAAACTTGCTTTTATAAGAGCAGAATTTTCTGGTTTGAATACCTTTCACTCGCATGTACAGAGCGTCCCGTATCATATTGGATTATCTCCAATCTCTAACACCAAAATACGCATAAATTACTGGAAAAACCTAGTATTTTCTGTAAGATTTTTTTTTGTATTAGCCTTATGTATTTTTTGAAAATGATTAGTTTTTTTTCTGATAAGTCCCTGAAATCTTAATTTAGAGCTATAAACGATCTAATATTATGTGGGACAACCTGTAAATACCGAACGCCGCGCCGCGCCGTGCTGATTGTTCCATTAATTCAGAGAAATTCTTTGTAACCAATCTAAACATCTTTTTTTCTTATGTAATTCAAAATTTCATATTCTAATTACTTTGTTTCTTAAGTTAAAATTGCAACATTTTTGGTCTTGAAGAAGAATTGACTTGATGTTATGATAAAGGTTGTGATAAAAGCCGTGTATGGCCTGGACAGAAAATGCCTGGAAATATTGGAGGAAGATACACCTGGCTCAGGGGACTCAGGTACTAAAATAAATAAAAAAAAATTACAGGGTGAAATTTTCGAATCTAAAATCTGTTTCTTCCTCTGGATAAAATTTATCATACTTATCAAAAATTCTATTATTTTTTTATTTACTAGCTGCCAAGGTTACATAAAGTTTACTCCCGCCTTTTACCCGCACTTGAACGATTTACCGGTAAACTAAATTTTCGTTGTTGTAGTCGTCACACATAACTTAGAATCTCAAAACCAAGCTAAGAACATTTCCGTGGGCCTCCCGAGTTCCCCAATAAATTTTTTTGGCAAATCTGTCCTGGGGTTCTTGAATTATGATCGGACAAACAGATAGACAAACAGAGATTACAACTTTATGTATAAATAGATGATCTGTATATTTATATTTGATGTTGACAACTTCATTGTTTATTTATGTTGAACGAAAAATAATAAAGGCATAAAAACGTTTCGTTCAGGTGATAAACCATCTGTAATTTAAAGGTTTTTGTTTTAAAAACCAGTTTTATTTTCCCTTAAGGATCTGGAGGATTAACTATGAAGAAAATGTACTTTATGTGAGTGGAACAGCTGTGCAGGGAAACACAGGATCTATTCTGCAAGTCTGCGATACCAAACTTAAAGTAAGCAATAAATATCGAAATAAAGTCGGAAACTTATGAATTGGACAAAATGAGTTAATCGCATCATTTCCTATTTTTCATCTGTCAAATTCGAAATCATTTTCTAGGCCCATAAGGAGTGGATTAGTATCACTAAATAGTTTGGAGCTCAATTCTTTATTATTATTGTGATAATGGTTTTAGACTGATTTTTTAATCTCCTTCTCGTATTTCTATTTTAAGTTTTATTTATTTGTGCTGTTTATTTTTAAAATTAGTTTTATTAAAGGGGAGCGGGGGGGCGAGTTGTTTATTCTTTGAAATTTAAAAAAAAACTCTAAGCTTTGTTCAGAAAGTTAACTTGACTAATTCGTTTACTATTTAGTCTAAACGATGGGGAAATGAGAAAATTAAAGAAGTTAAGTCAGGGCCTCGTTTCTTCCCAACTGCATCACAGGAACCCACAACTTATAATTTATTTATCGATGAATACAAGAAGTTTTGATTGAATAATTAATATGCTACACGTTTTTTTTAGATTTTCAAGCTCATCCAACCATTTATGGACAAAGATATAAAATAGATTTTACGAAATCTTTTGAGTAGATCTGTATTTAATTAAAAGTTGTTGGTTTAGGAGGATATTGATAAACTACCCGAGGAGGAATATTGTGATTTAGTTCATGACTTTAATGCTCCCTCAATATCCAGGGTTTAACCCCCCCCCCCCACTGCATCCAGTGCTAAAGATCTCATCTAAATGAAGACCCATCGTCCACCCCCCCCTCCTTCTTCCCTTGTTTGGGCCAAAATTTATCATCAACTTTTGAACCCTCCATTTTGATTTCAGAAATAATGTTGCCAGTCGTTTCTTTGCGCTTGGTTCAGAGAACTAGCAGCCTCTCTGCTGTTAGGTGAGGATAGCTCCCTCCTTTACTTCTCTTCCTTACTAAAATTGACTGTTAATGTATTAAAACTTGAATACCAGACTCGTATTACAAATATTATCGTAGGTTAGAATTTTCAAATTAACAACTGTATTTAAGCTATTATCGGATTCATTACAATGTCTCTTAACAAGTCAACGAAAACTGATAAATGAACTTCATAATTCGACCAACCCTAAAAATTTTTAATTTTACTATTTACTTTCTGAGCTTAATACCATAAGGACAAGGAAAGTATTAAAATTATTCAGCAATTCAAAACTTATCCCAAACTCTAATTTTCTTGGTCCTATATTTTTGGAACTCTCATGTTTCAAACGTTGACGATAAAAGCTATTGTGATAAATAATTTAACCATCAAAGGTCTACTATATTAGTGGCGGAAACTTTTGCACTTTGGATATCAAGATCAATGCTTGATCCCAATCTGTTGTTAATCTACAGATTATTTAATCTTAATAAAAGAGAGAGTATGGTCAGTGGAAAACGATCAGATTATCAGGTTCAATCAATGAGAAAACAGAGAAATTTTAGATATCCACAAGCAAGAGACAAAGCGAAAATTTACAAATGCCCACGGTGGTTAATGGTTATCGAGATCAAGCGATCGGTATTATTGGTGTCCACTGTCCAGCGCAAAAATTCCAAGTTCAGATGTAAGGGCTAGAGATAGAGTCTCAATCAAGTATCCAGAACTGGGAATGCTTGTCTGGATCGCTTGATCTCGATATCCTTTGCGGGCACTTTATTTGAGGATCAATGCTGAATCTCTTAATTTCAGCTACTCCCTTAGCCCCAAGGTATGATCACCATGCGGAATAAAGATTAAATTAGCAAAAGTTAGAGATCAAGCATTGATCTCACTATTCACCATATTTCCCAGCTCAGTTCCCCTTTATTAAAGGTTGATGAGTGGTGAAAGGTTTGGACACAGTAATGGAGACAGTGGGTGGAGATGGGACAAAGGAGGTGTAGGTATGGGAGGGAAGGAGGCCTGTCCAGCCACCGAGATCAAGGAGGGACTCGGCAAGGGAAAAGAATATGAGGTAAGAATTGAACATCGCATCTGCATTCTGTATTTTGTATTCGGTATTCTGCATTATGTATTCAGTATTCTGCCTTCTGTATTATGTATTCAGTATTCTGCATCCTGTATTATGTATTCAGTATTCTGCATTCTGTATTATGTATTCAGTATTCTGCATTCTGCATTATGTATTCAGTATTCTGCATTCTGTATTATGTATTCGGTATTCTGCCTTCTGTATTTTGTATTTTGTATTTTGTACTACTTCTGTTTAACCTTTTTGTTATGATTAAAATTTTCCATTTTAGTTAAAATTTTTGTTTTCATTTAGAATCCTGAATTTTTCAAGTATAACAAGTATAGCTACTTCGATGTGGAGAAGGATGTGGTGGACTCTAACAAGAGGGTTCCCCAGCCAGACAGCAAACTTACAGAGTTCTGGTGAAGGAAACACTGTGTCAGATATTTTGTTAGTTACATTGTGAACCATGCACGGTACACAACATAAATATTTATAATATTATTGGACTATTCATGACAAATTTTATGTTTATCATAGAGATTTAACACTAGTCCTCCAAATGTAGTATGTTTTCAGAAAAATGTAAGCAGCCTGTTGGAACTAAGAAGGAACCGGTTTTGAAACAAAATGGCGGAATAACTTTTTGGTAACGTCATGGCGGATATAGCCGCTTGTGAAAATTCAACTAAATCTGAATCTAGGACGGAGAACAATGGAGATATTCACCCAGAAAATGTGGGAAATATTGAAGAGAACACTATAAGAATGGGAGAGAAAGAAATAAGAAAGGTAGAGGAGCAAAGGCCTGGGATCAAACTGCTCCGATCTTGGATAAATAAAAATATTAAGGCAAGTTTGAAGTGGAAACGAATAAGAAGTTATAAGTTAACTTTATGATAAATTTTTTTTTTGTAGTTTCAGTCTTAAAGGAACTATAGGCGTAATTTAAGTAACTCCTTATTAACAGAGTGGCATGTATAATTCGCAACGGCACCATTTTAAGCTATGTATGTTTAAAAATGCACGAAATCGTCTCTTGAAAGATTTATCATTTTCAAACTGATTATTTTACTGCAGAAACATTTTAGAAAATTGCCATTAAAAGCGAATACTACTACAGTCCCTGAGTGTTGACGACCGGAATTAAACATCTAAAATTTAATATTATTTGGTTCATCTGTGTCTTTTTCCCTTAGAAAAAAACGTGCCTTGTGACTCTGCTTGTTACGTTTTAGAGTAGGTATTAAAATATTCGAATTTTCTTGGTTTTAAAGAACTCTTCCGATAACAAATAAGACTTTCCTGTTAAATAGATCCAACCTAGTTGTAATGTTGGAATTTCTTCTTAGAGGGACTGGTGATTATGAAAGAACAAAAACTTTCACTGGGACTAAATCAATCAATCACCATTGTCTGCTTTTTATAGATCCAAATGACTGATGGAAGATACATTCTTGGTGTTTTTCTCTGCACAGACAAGTAAAAGCATATTTCAAAGTTTGTTAAATCTAAGGTCTGCATTCTGCAACATCAGATTGTAAAGTTGTAAGGATTGGAAAATTAGATAATGAGGAGGGTTATACATTCCCTTGTATGTGTTTGGAAGTTCATAAAAATTGGAAATATTTGGATATCTGTTTGGTTTTTGATAATTTTGGGGGGTATAGTAATTTTGTAAAGCTTGGAGAGAGTTGGGATTGGGACATTTGAAAATATGTACCAGTAGAGTACAAATATGTTGTTTGTTTTTGTACTGTAGGAGTAGTAACGTGATAGTAGGGAACTGTACTGAGTACACAATGGACCCCGACAGCTCTCAAAATACAGGGATACAAAAACAAATTTTAAACTGCAAAACTTTTTATTAGATGTTGTAACATAATTTTTATGATATTGAAGAACATTTTTTTTCTTTGTAATTCAAATTATAGCGAACTTATTTACCTATAAATTTTCCGTCAACATTTTTTTTTGTGGTTGTCGGACATTTTGGATTTTTCAAAAATGTCCTTAACATTTTCTTGTTTGAATACTACTGTTACTTGTATGGCAGAGGAACCCCGATTACTAGGGCTGGCGATGGTTCCAGGTCATCATATTGTCAAACTTTTCATCGATCAAGCTTTCATCCCATCCAGGTTTATGCAATAACAATGTGTTACACAAAATAATAAACAATTTACAGATGATAAAGCACACACTACTCATGTATTTTTATAGCTTAAAACTTAGGCAAAAAACTCTAAATATTTATGAAAAATGTTTTCTACGAGACTTTGAAAATGCACCAACCTAAACAAAATTTAAAATGATTAAAAATAGCGACTTTCCGAGCAACCGGTAAAGCTAAAATTTTTAATAGGAAAATAGTCGCTAAGCGTTCTGCCTAATATTCAAGCTTATGCAATGTCGTCTTTTAATTGTCATGTTAAGTGCAACACACTGTTGTTAAATCATTTGAATTATTTTGTCTATTTTCTTTTACAGATTGTCAATGACGCGATTTCTTTTTGGTTTTACAGATCAAGATTGTGCTTTGCATCGATAAAAAGAACGCTTACAATTACTTTGACAAATTCCCATTTCAGAAAAATGACATTTCTGTTCAATATTTATTTTTCATTTTCATTTTAAAATTTGAAATGATTAAAAATAGCGACTTTCCGAGAAACCGGTAAAGCTAAAATTGTTAATAGGAAAATAGTCGCTATTGTCAATGTTGTGATTAAAAATAGCGACTTTCCGAGCTATAGCTTTCCGAGCAATCGCTAAACCGCTAAAATTGTTAATAGGAAAATAGTCGCTAAGCGTTCTGCCTAATATTCAAACTTATGCAATGTCGTCTTTTAATTGTCATGTTAAGTGCAACACACTGTTGTTAAATCATTTGAATTATTTTGTCCATTTTCTTTTACAGATTGTCAATGTTGTTACAAGTGATGCGATTTCTTTTTGGTTTTACAGATCAAGTTTGTGCTTTGCATCGTTGTGCATCGATAAAGAGAAAGATTACAATTACATTGACAAATCCCCATTTCAGAATAATGACATTTCTGTTCAATATTTATTATTCATTTTAAATTGTCAACTATTTTTTCAGGGATCGATTAAATACTTCACCCTCTCGAACCTGCGACTCAGATGAATGAACTGTGTGTTATATCATTACGATTATTATTATTATTAGTATTATTATTATTTAGGAATTTTTAAATAACTCTCATGAACTAACAAATATTAATTCCAGAAGTATAAAATGAATGCTGTGAAGTTGTTACGGAGGCTTCCTGGCCTAAGAATATATCCGAGAATCCAAAAAGTTTCACTAAATCCGGGAAAAAATGGCGCGGATAGTGCCTCCATTTTTCATCACTATCAAGCTTTCCGACATTTCTCAGAATCTCGCGCAATTCTTTGCTCAAAGCCTGTCGGGGCAGTGGAGGTATAATTAAGAGTTTCCTTAATTTGTACAAAGGTATACATTTGACGAATTTTCATAAATTTCGGGGCAAAAAATTGTACGTAAATTGGGAAATTGTTTGCTTTTTCAAAAATGGTTTATTTTCCACAGTTTAATTTTTATTTGGTTGGGTAAAAGTTTTGTATAATAGAAAGTTATAAGAAAATATTTATTCCTGTTCTTTGATTTTAAATTTGTTTGATTTCAGATAAAAAAGCTGCAGTTGTCCTACACCTGCAAAGTATGCGGCAACCGAAGCACAAAATATATCTCTAAGGTACTGACCATCATATTCCGGGTTATATCTATCTATCTATATAATAAGACATTCGTATATATATATGTTGTCTATAGCCGGCCAAACGGCTGGACCGATTGGGCTTAAAATTATTTGTGGACACTCATGGGTGGCCGGAGGGTGTTATAAGCTAAAAAAAAATTTCCGGCTTTTTTTTAATTAAATATTTTTTTTCAACATATTTTTCTAATTTTTTTTTACAGACAACGCCGGGCCCTTCAATTAGTTTATTTATATATTAGTCTTGTCTGTTTGTTGTTGGTTCATGTATATACAAAAAAAACGGCGACACCTATCGGGTCAAATATTTGGAGGGTCTTTAACTCATGGAAAGGTTTCTGTCCAGATATTTGATAATCCATTAAGAAAAAATGAAAACTATTAACTGATGTTTAAAAGCTAAGAATATTGGCAGAAAAAATGAGTGAAAATAAAGGGGACTTTTGAATGTAAAACTTTTAATCCACCCATGTAAATTATGTACAAACATAGGAAAGAATGAACTCCAGGTTATGAAAATTGTGACATTTTTTTGGGAGAATTAAATTATTTTATTAACATGGTAGATTTCTAAAAAAATCCAATAAATTATAAAATAAAATATTTTCAGTTAGCTTACACAAAAGGAGTTGTAATTGTCAAATGCGAGGGTTGTGAAAACAATCATCTTATTGGTAAATATAGAATATAGATTATTTATTTATCTTTATATGAGTGAAACCGTTTAAAAGAAAAGAGTTAAAAAAATCCGAAATCATTGAGTAAATTATCAAAATAAAACCATTACGGAGATTCATCAAAATTATTAAAAAGGACTGTAGACATAATTTCAAGTAACTCTCCAGTCTGATTTTTTGCTTTAAAATAATTTAAGTATTATCTTCAAATAAATTTTATTATTTTTATATTTCAGCTGATAACCTGGGGTGGTGGCCGGACTTAGAAGGAAAAACAAACATTGAAGAGATCTTGGCTGAGAAAGGAGAAATCGTTGATCGTGGTTACGTTCATCATTCATAGTAACAGTCTTAACAGGCCAGGTCGACGTGATATTAAGTAATCCTCAAATCAAATAGTTTCATTATCGATTTACAACGCTACCCTTTCAACCCCTTTTGGAGCAAAACTGTTGTAGATATCCCTGTTTTCTATTTTAAAATTGATCATATCTGCCTGGAAGTTTATCCATCTGCCTGGAAGTTTATCTATCTGCCTGGAAGTTTATCCATCTGCCTGGAAGTTCATCCATCTGCCTGAAAGTTCATCCATCCGCTTAGAAGTTTCCATCTGCCTAGAAGTTTATCTATCTGCCTGGATGTTTATCTATCTGCCTGGATGTTTATCTATCTGCCTGGATGTTTATCTATGTGCCTGGATGTTTATCTATCTGCCTGGAAGTTTATTTATCTGCCTTAAGTTTATCCATCTGCCTGGAAGTTTATCCATCTGCCTGGAAGTTTATTCATCTGCCTAGAAGTTTATCCATCTGCCTGGAATTTTATCTATCTGCCTGGATGTTTATCTATCTGCCTGGATGTTTATCCATCTGCGTGGAAGTTTATTTATCTGCCTGGAAAACAGAAAAGCAAAATTTTTTAGGAGATAGTTTCAAAGGAAACATTTCAGTTTTCTCTTTATGAACAAAACCTTCTGTCTTATTTTGTTTAGTTTCCCTTCTTGTATATTGTAAAAACATAACTGTGATAATAATGATAATAATATAATAATGATACAAAAATGTGCAACCTTTTTTTTATTTGCAGATAAGAATGGATATTGAGGCTGAGGTGAAACTAGAAGGAGTAAAGAGAATTATTCTGGTTCTATCCGGAAAAGGAAGGATTTAATCAATCTTAAAATCACGTTCATATTTGTTGAAAGTTTAAAGAAAGATTTGATAAATGTAAGATTTCGCAGGAGTTTTCGGGTTTTTTAAAATTTAACTTTTGTAATTATTAAGTTGCTAAATCTTTATTAAAGGTTTCTATATCTTTTTACGTAATCAATGTTTTTGAACGAGTCGCAAAATAATTTTATACTGGCATAGGATAAAAGTACTGTCACAATATTGTTCGCTTTTTATCTCTTTCTTTAGACTTAAAATTGTTTTTCATTTTTTACCCTAACCTGGACTAAGCAAAACATGTTAAAATATAAACATAAATTAAACCTAAAATAAGTTCTCAAGAACAGATTTAATGAATTGCGAGAAATGTTTTAACCAATTCTCCTGAGCTTGAGCCGGGGCACAAGAACAGCGGTTTAGCTACGTCTGCACGATTTACCTTCTTCTCGCTATTAATTAAATGTAGACAACTTAATTGATTTCATGAATAATGCATATTGCTGTTACTAGTTTAATGGTTGCACGGGGATTTCATGTCATGATCATGATTGTTGATTGATTGATTGCAAGGTAGAATTGGAAATAAACTAATTGTTGATTGATTGAAAGGTGCTGTTGCAAAGTTTACTGAATGTTGATTGATTGATTGCAAGGAGGTGTTGGAAAGATATCTAAATGTTGATTGAATGATTGCGAGGTGATGTTGGAAAGATAACTGAATGTTGATTGGATGATTGCAAGGAGGTATTGGAAAGATAACTGAATGTTGATTGAATGATTGCGAGGAGGTGTTGGAAAGATAACTGAATGTTGATTGAATGATTGCGAGGAGGTGTTGGAAAGATAACTGAATGTTGATTAAATGATTGCAAGGTGATGTTGGAAAGATAACTGAATGTTGATTGAATGATTGCCAGGATGTGTTGGAAAGATAACTGAATGTTGATTGATTGATTGGGAGTTAGTGTTGGAAAGATAACTGAATGTTGATTGATTAATTGCAAAGAGGTGTTGGAAAGATAACTGAATGTTGATTGAATGATTGCAAGGTGATGTTTGAAAGATACCTGAATGTTGATTTATTAACTGCAAGGAGGTTTTGGAAAGATAACTGAATGTTGATTGAATAATTGATTGCAAGGTGGTGATGGAAAGATAACCGAATGTTAAATGATTAATTACAAGATGGTGTAGGAAAGATAACTAAATGTTGATTGATTAATTGCAAGGAGGTGTTGGAAAGATAACTGAATGTTGATTGATTAATTGCAAGATGATGTTTGAAAGATAACTGAATGTTGATTGAATGATTGCGAGGAGCTGTTGGAAAGATAACTGAATGTTGATTGAATGATTGCTAGGTGGTGTTTGAAAGATAACTGAATGTTTATTGATTAATTAAAAGGAGGTGTTTGAAAGATACCTGAATGTTGATTGATTAATTGCAAGGCGATGTTTGAAAGATAACTGAATGTTGATAGATTGATTGATTGCAAGGTGGTGTTGTGTTTGAAAGATAAATATGTAGATTGATGGATGGATTGATTGATTTATTACTTGATTGATTGATTACAAGGTGGTGTTGGTAAATCTACAGTAACCACACAACTGGCTCTTACGGCACAAAAGGTTTTTATCTTTTCTTAAATTTTTAAATTGAATAATTAATTTAGTAGTTTATTCATAGTATCATCTTTAAAATATATATCCTTTCAATGTTTTAAAATTTATTAAAAATTGAACTTCGTCCAAAATAAATGTTGATTGAATGATTGCGAGGAGGTGTTGGAAAGATAACTAAATGTTGATTGAATGATTGCGAGGAGGTGTTGGAAAGATAACTGAATGTTGATTGAATGACTGCAAGGTGATGTTGGAAAGGTAACTGAATTTTGATTGAATGATTGCTAGTTGGTGTTTGAAAGATAACTGAATGTTGATTGATTAATTGCTAGAAGGTGTTGGAAAGATAACTGAATGTTAAATGATTAATTACACGATGGTGTAGGAAAGATAACTAAATGTTGATTGATTGATTGCAAAGAGGTGTTGGAAAGATAACTAAATGTTGATTAAATGATTGCAAGGTGATGTTTGAAAGATAACTGAATGTTGATTGAATGATTGATTGCGAGGAGGTGATGGAAAGATAACCGAATGTTGAATGATGAATTACAAGATGGTGTAGTAAAGATCACTTAATGTTGAATGATTGATTGATTACAAGGTGGTGTTGGAAAATCTACAGTAACCACACAACTGGCTCTAACAGCACAAAAGGTTTTTTTATCTTTACTAAGATTTCTAAACTTTTAAATTTTAAAATTGAATAATTAGTTTAGTAGTTTATTCATAGTATCATCTTTAAAATATATTTTTTTTTTCTTTACTAAGATTTCTAAATTTTTAAATTTTAAAATTGAATAATTAGTTTAGTAGTTTATTCATAGAATCATCTTTAAAATATATATCCTTTCAATGTTTTAAAATTTATTAAAAATTGAACTTCGTCCAAAATTTATCGCACATTTGGGACAAAGTTCAATCTTAAATAATTCAGGTTGTTCCACGAAACATGATATTTGCATGATGACTTGAAAGTCGTCTTTGATCTTGGAATTTATTTATGACATTTTTTCGTGAACCTACTTTTTAACATGTTTGATTCTTGAAACAATAACCGCAAATAGGTTCATAGCTTTTCCAAATTGTGGTCTGTCTACTTTGTTCTGTCAATTTTTCCGGAGATATCAAGAATTTTGTTCCTATATCAATTTTGTTAAATAAAACCAAAATAAAAATGGTCGAAATCTGAACAAAATTCTTCATATCCCGAGTAATATTGAAAATACAAAATGGCGGACAACGTTTTGGAAATTAGGAAGATTTTGTGTTTACCATCTTTAGAATTTTACTTCCAAACTTAGGTTGACAAATAAATGCAGCAAATTATATCAAAGACCACGTTATTTATTTTAGAATGGACTTCGTGTTGGAGTTCTTGACATTGATCTATGTGGTCCGAGTATCCCCAGGATGCTGGGGGTTCATGGTCATGAAGTTCATCAACATGATCAGGTTTATTATTTTTATTATTATTGTTTTTGTCAATGTTATTGTTATTGTTATGGTCAGAAAGTTCATCAATATGATTATGTTATTATTATTGTTATTGTATTTGGTATTGCTACAGTGAGACCCGTAAATCTGTCGAACATGAAGACGACATTAAAGTAATCTTATCTAATGCTTATTTGATAGCTTCAAAACCGACTTTTTAACCGAAATGGGATTGTATTCTGTACAATTGCTAAGTTTCATGTTCAGTGGTTTATTTAAGATCATAGCTGAAGTCTAACTGTCGTCTTTCTATTTTAAAGTCGCATGAATCCTGCTGTTTTATTATTATTATTATTTTCAACAGTATCATACTTGTTTTGTTCTGTAGTTTTTATTATTATTGCTACTAATATTATTAATATTAGTATTATTGTTACTGTTAAAAAGCTTCATGGACCAGATGGTTGTAAAAATAGATGAAAAACTAAGCCTGCTTACTTTTGCTGATGCCCTTTTTTAAGCTTTTTATCGAGAACTAGAATAATTTGATGGCAACTTATTTTTGTTAAGGGATGGTTACCAGTATATACTAACAATACGCAAACCCTCGGAGTCATGTCTATTGCATTTTTACTCGCTAATCAGGTAAACATTGTAAACAAACATTGTAAACAAACCTTGTAAACAAACCTTGTAAACAAACCTTGTAAACAAACCTTGTAAACAAACCTTGTAAACAAACCTTGTAAACAAACCTTCATGAAAATATCTTCAATAAAATCGGAAATCTTTCATCAATCAATAAATTATTGTAATTATTATTTGTAATTTTTCTGTAAGTAAAACGATAGATTTAATTTTGGTCAAGAGACTGTAGAGTGTAGACGTTACAGTGTCTGGCGGTTACACTTACATGTCGGGTTCCCTTTCAGATAATTATTATTATTATTATTATTATTACACTTCTTACAAGTTAACTCTCGAGTCGGCACAACGATAATAATATAAAAGGTTTAAAAGAGAACCATTGTGAATCGGACGTGGCACTCCATAGATTTATGGTCAATTGAAATACCAGTTCCTTAAAACAGAAAATTCATGAAACCATTATTATTATTATTATTATTTTTAATATTATTATAATTTTTACGATTACTTTTACTATTATTATTACTATTATTATTATTATTATTATTACATATTATAANAAATTTTCTACCCTTGTTTGAAACTTGTTACCCGCATATTCCCACCGGTTAAAAAAATATTTCTTTTCTCGAATTAACCGGGATAAAAAAGCCAAGTTTTTCCCGCAAAAAATGCTGGGGGCAAATTGATTGTTCATTAGAATTTATCTAGATCGTGTAATGAGAAAACACCAGCTATTTTTATTCAATGATTGACCGTGATAGACGAACATATTGCTGTGATGGAAGCCTTGAAAGGTGTTCAGGTGGATGGTGCTGTTCTTGTCACCACTCCACAGGTTCAACAAGAACAAAAAAAATATTGGGAATTTAAAAAAAAATAGTTAATAGAAATGACAATAAAGAAAGAAAATCAGTATCGACTAAATAGAATAAGATTTTCTTGATTTTTTACATTTTTGTGCTAAAAATTCGTTAAGATTGAGTAATTAATAAAATGAATGTTAATATTAGCACAATAATCAGAAACTCTCTTTGATTTGATTGATTATTAAAATTGACGAGTTGAAAATATGATACAAACCTGAAGAATTCTTTAATGCAGCGATTTTATGTCATAAAACCTTTGATGGGGCAATCTACATTGTCTGCAGGTTGATAGATAATAATAATATAATAAGAGGACAATCCTTAATTTTTTAGTAAAGGATCCATGAGGTTTGCATTATTAACACTCAGAAGAAATTCTGCGCCAATACATTTTTCTAAATGTGTATTGTGTAATCAATATGTTCTTAGGTGCATCCCAGTTGGCGTTTGCATTTAGTCTTAATTACGATTCTGTTATTCAGGCTGTTGCTGTTGGTGATGTAAGGCGGGAACTTACATTTTGTAAGAAAACAAATCTGAAAGTCTTAGGTTAGAAATGATTTGCATATATTTTCCTTCGAAAATCAAATTTTTTCCCAACCCCATCTTCCAATTTGTGTGATTGTTTGTGAGGGGAGGTAGCAATGCTTAAAATTAAGACTTATTTCAACATTGATTTTTATTAGGATTTTTCTTTAATGTAAGAATTTTTGAGAAAGATATTTCAAACTAAAAAAAAATTACCCCCCCCCCCCCGCCACAGAAAAAAAATTTTCTATACCATGTTTAAAAGTTTATTAATGTAGTTCCATTGAGAATTGCCTTTTGTTTACTTACTTTACTTACTTACTTGCGATGCAAGTTTTTATAAACAGAACCTGAATTTTCTAATATTTGATTTCTTTAGGTGGCGGAAAATCTTTAGCAGAGCATGCTAATGTACCATTCTTAGGCATTAAATCTTAAATAATTATTTGTCATAACGTGAATTCATCTTGATAATATTAATCATCTCAAATAGAAATTGTTTATGTGAAAAAAAATAGTGTTTCAAAGATTGAATGTTATAGGGAGTATCCCCATTGAGCCTAAACTGGCAGCAGCTGCTGAGTCTGGAACCGGGTTTGCTGACAGTTTCGCGGATTCTGAAGCAGCAGCTCGGTTTAGCGCCATTTTTCAAGGAATATTAGTGGAGAAGATGGAAATTTAGTGGATTTTTACAACTGTGATATTATGTTTAATGCATTGACATTTTATATTTTTATTTTCAGATGAAAATTATATATCAGTGATGGTACAGGTAGGAAGATATTGAAGGCTATCTTGTTAACAAAATTTATCATCCTGTTTAAACGGAAATTTGAGTCTACACTCAGTTTTGAGCGCCAAAATGTCAAGAATTTTTTATTCAAAAGGTGGTAGTCAATGTCTTTCATAAAAATAGGTTGGCCGGCTGCTTTTATCTGGATCTCCCAAGTCACTGTACAAAGAGCTTATGAGAAAATGTGAGAAACTTCCTAAAGACGCTTCCGGTTTCTACAAATCATCAGGAAACGCTGACAGTTTTAACTTTTCACCTTTCCTCTTAATAGTTAGAAAATATTTTGAAGAATTTAACCTATTTAGAAAAATATATTACATATCAATCTGTGCTGAAAAATTAAATAAGAATTTTTTTTCATTTTTTTGCCTTGAGCCATTTTTTCTGATAAATTTGTAAAATTTCTTTCGAGTACTTACTTGGATGTCATTTTGTCAAAGGACTTGATAATGTATCCAAGTTTGAAGACAGCGTGGTTTGTGTAGTGAGGAAAGAGTACGATCAGCACCGAGACGAGATTGATATAGAACGAATTCAACAGATAATGCAACGAGCAGTGAAAGATGCAGATTGGATTCTGAATAAATACACGAAATCAAAATAAGAAAAGCTTCGAACTTTTGTTCTGTATACCACGTGCTACCAAGATGGCGCTGCGCTTAAAAGTTCTAAGCCTGTATTCACGTGTACTCCGCTTATCACGGAGTTGGGTAGCAACTAATCCCGTGGAAACAGGAGTAGAAAGAGAATATATTGAGTCAGAGGCTAAATTACTCTTCAGGTATTTGACCTTTGAATATGTTTAATCCAAGAAGATTGAAAATAACATTGGTCTGTTCAGAAAAAATGCTGGTCTTATCAACGAGTTAGAGATAAAAGAAAGAATCAGGAACTTATATCAATTTATCAAATTTGTTAACTACGAAATTCAGAGGCTTTTAAATACGAAATGTTATTTAAAGACAAAGGCTTTAATTTTACTTAACACATGAAATTAACAAACTTACTTGTTATATTTTTATAGCATTTGAGAATAATGTATTTTTGTAAAGTTTTGTAAAAAGCTTTCTATAAACCACCTTAAAAAAGCAGAAAATGTCCCCTTGGAATTTAGGATCAAAATGCGTTGAAGAACAGTCGAGTCGAATTTGTTTTCTCACAAATTTTAAATAATTAAGATAAAATAAAAATATTTGATAATATGATAATTGGAATAATTTATAAAGAGAGGCTGAGGCCCGTGTGACAATGGCAGAACATTACAAGTAGGTTCTTTTTTGTAAAGTTTGAAAAGAAATTGACAATTTTAAAGATTTTAACTGTGAGTTTTTAAATATCAAATTAGAACTTTATTTTTAACTTTCAATCTTTAAATAAATAAAGATGCAAGATAAGAAACAAGAACTTTATTTTTAACTTTAAAATTGTAATGTATAAACCACTTTCTTACATTTTTTAAAATTTTTTGTTATTATAAACTTTTTTTATAAAGAAACCCGTACCCCCGACCAGTGAACCTGCCCAAGAGGTCCTATTCTAAGCAGGAGGGGAAGAGGGTTGGGAAAGCTATTCAGAAAATGAACGAACAAAGCAGGCCTGTGTACATTAGGTAAATTATTCAAAAATAAATATACAGAAAAAAATGTTTTCTTTGAATTGTTCACTGTTCAGATTGACAATACCCAATACCCATCCAATACCAGTTAACAATATGGAGATTTCGAAAAGAATGTAAAAATCGACCCAGGCCCCTTATTTTGTTTATCATTGAATTCTGTTTAGGTCTACAGATGATGCCGTGGGGAAATCGAAACCTTGATTTATAAAACAGAAAATTAATTTAAACAGACAATTTATCCACCTTTGTTATGTGATAATCCAGCTCAATAAGTAGTGATTTTAGATATTTAGATAGAATTAGATATTTATATCGAGATATTTATGATATAGCCAAGATTTTGCAAGTTTTATTGTTCTTTTGCAAATTTCAGGTTGTTTAAAATGGAGTTGGATTTGTCGGATTATACTTTAGATTCCAACGAGTTTTTGATATTTCCTGGGTTAGATCCATCATTTACTAGTTTCAACAGGTAACTAGATACAATAATAACTATTGACACAAAACGGCTGAACCGATTTGATTTGATTTATATGACTTGTGTTTTAAGGACGACCAGAATTTAGAGAAAGTTCCCAAAAAAATAATTCTTGAAATTTTAAAACAATTTTGTTTTTGCAAAAACGCTTGCATGTAGTAGAAGTTATTAGCTATTATTATTAATTGTTTCTAGAAATCATAAAGCATACTATTTTTGAATTTTTCAAGTGTTCAAGCATTCTATGTCGGGAATTAGCTCTTGAGATATCATGCATGCATGTTTCCAGTAAATAACGCCCGTTAACCTACTTATAATTACAGTAGTAAAATTGTGACTCTTACACTTAGTTTAGTAAGATCCTAACATAGAGATTGAAAGGAGTAAAATTACTTTGTCACATTGAATTCTTTGGTTTTCAGTATTTTCCTAAATTACATTGTTATGTTATATAATTACACATTCATGTTTGTTTTCTATTTGGTTCAGTCGTTGTTTTGTAAATGTTTGACAAATAAAAAAAGTGAGCATTTTATAAAAATTTCATTATTATATACTTCCCAATAAAAGTTTATAAATAGAAAAAGAGGGGAATGAAACTAATGAGACCTGAGATTTTATTTCAATTAAATCTTTTAATATTAGCTACCCCAGGGATATACTCATGGGTTCCCTAAAAAAAACTTCAGCCAAATTGGCCCAACCGTTTGGCCACTGGCCAGCTATAGCTAACATATAAGTAAATATAATATGAGCGAAGAGCTTTATTATGTAGATAAACATAATTAAAGATAATCATGTTCACATAAATCAAATTTTAAAACAACGTTAGCTCAATTGCACATTTTTTTTCAAATAATCATTCAAAGGTTATAGTAGACAAATAATTTGTTTTTATAAATATGATGGCTAACGTCTAATAGAAAGTTTTTAATTCATTTCTCCCTGAATATATTTAAAGGAGCTATTTGTGAAAAAAAAAGAATCAAGACAGAAATCATTCACTTGGTTAAAGTTTTCAAGTGTGGGTTGTTACTTAATTGAACTATAGCTGGTACAAATCAACAATAGTCCAAATGAACGTTATTCCAGTAGATCATGTAGTCCAATTAATACAGCACCTTTTAGAGTTATATGTCTAGAGAAGAAACGTAAGGTCGTTTTTAATGCCAACTAAGTAACCTAGTCCAAAGAATCTAGACACTGTGTTACCGTTTTTGTACATTTTTAAGTCCAAATGTTCTAGTTTCAAATTTTAAATCAGACAATTTAATTATTTTTCCATTTTCAGTTTTACCGATAGTTCTTCAAATATACTCAAGGAACAGGAACAGAATACTAGAAGATTAGAAACACAGGTATAGTTTATATATTCTCAAGGAACAGGAACAGAATACGACAAGGAACACAGGTATAATTTATATATGTTCAAGAAACAGGAACAATTTACTAGAAGATTAGAAACACAGGTATAGTTTATATATTCTCAAGGAACAGGAACAGAATACTAGAAGATTAGAAACACAGGTATAGTTTATATATGCTCAAGGAACAGGAACAGAATACTAGAAGATTAGAAACACAGGTATAGTTTATATATTCTCAAGGAACAGGAACAGAATACAAGAAGATTAGAAACACAGGTATAGTTTATATATACTCAAGGAACAGATACAATTTACTAGGAGACAAGAAACACAGGTATAGTTAATATTATTATTATAAAGATTTATTCACACACAAAGATATAAATACATAGAAACACAGCTATATTTTATATATACTCTATGAACCGAAACAGGGTGATAGGAGACAAGGAACACAGGTAGAGTTTATATATACTCAAGGAACAGGATACTAGTAGACAAGGAACACAGGTATAATTTATATATGTTCAAGAAACAGGAACAATTTACTAGGAGACAAGAAACATTGGTATAGTTTATATAAACTCATTACTGTCAGAACAACTAGTACACTCTTGGTAGGCTGTGGCAAGATACACCTCTGGACTCTGATCCTGCCACGCCTCCTGGTATTTTAATCACTTTATCTTTACCATTCTATTTTTTATTGTAAATAATAAAAAAACATTGCCGAATATAAAAAGAATGTGACCCTGTGAGATGGTATGCGGGCCGGACTGTCTGTACGTTCTCCCCAATCCCTTCTGTAAATACTATTCAGATAGTCTTCCGGGTTTAAACTCAATTCCTGCTTCATCAATGCATTTATTGAACTGCTATATACAGTACTCTATATGTTTAAGGAACAGAATGATAGAAAACATATTATATCATATCTGTTCGGTTTCATAGTAGTAAACCTATCGTGTAAGAATTCCCATTATTACACGGTTCAGAAGGAACAATTTTAATATTGTACAAACCCTCGGAGTCATGTCTATTGCATTTTTACTCGCTAATCAGGTAAACATTGTAAACAAACCTTGTAAACAAGCCTTCATGAAAATATCTTCAATAAAATCGGAAATCTTTCATTAATCAATAAATTATTGTAATTATTGCTTTTGTAATTTTTCTGTAAGTAAAACGATAGATTTAATTTTGGTCACGAGACTGTAGAGTGTAGAGTCTAGGGTGTCCCAAAAACAGCGAAAAATGGATTTTCAGGTTGTGTGTTGTAAATCCTGGTACTAGATGATAAAAAAATACGATCGGTAAAAAAAAAATTCTAATTTCAGTATTTCCACTCGGAGTTTGGATTTCAAAATACTCGAGGTTGCGTGATTATAAGATATTTAAAAATCGAGTTGAGATCATTTTTCTGATCCAAAGCAATAAATACACATTTTTTATTGAGTTAGATTTGATTTATCCTCACATTATGTTTAATTTCACAATATATTTACATACACTTAGTGTCTTAAAATAAGTTTTACACTGTTAAGAATCTAATTTTATAATTTTTAGAGTTTCCTTTGATATCATGTTATTCATTGTTATAAGATAACCTTTGTTAAAAAAAAAATAAAAAAAAAAATTTTAAAAGATAAGAACGTTACAGCGATTACCTTATATCAAAGTAAATATTTACATAGAAAAACTTTAGGGATCGTAAATTAGAGACCAATTTAAATTCCAATGAATAACACAATTCTTTGTTCATGTTTTTCTGTTGTCATAATATCCTGTCTTACTCTTAAACTCTCATCTTGAGACGAGTCTACAAACTCCTGGATAAGTTTCACTCCTCTTTCGGCACAGTCATTAACTACAGAAAGTTTANATCTAATAAATGTCTGTTATTTTAGACAACTTTATGAGGAACCAAGAGTCTGGTCCTACTAAATCAGATAACTCCTTGATTTCTGATATTGGAATATTAATCTCAGGGTATCCTACAGTACAGGAATCAGGAACTGGGTGACTCAGCAGTAGCACTGCTAATGCTGTTAACAAGAGCCTCTGAAGGCATACCTGGTTATTTTCGCAGCATCTGTGTTTAGCAGCTATTGTAAATGATGATCTTGATGATATTGTCAGAGCTAACATGGCAGCAAAGCTGCTAGGTTACCCAGTTCCTGATTCCTATACTGTAGGATACCCTAAGATTAATCTTCCAATATCAGAAATCAAGGAGTTATCTGATTTAGTAGGACCAGATTCTTGGTTCCTCATAAAGTTGTCTAAAATATCATTTTTTTTGTTATTAAGGACGATCCTGTTGTATGGAGGGGACCTAAGAAGACTGCTATGATAAAACAATTTCTTTCTGGTAAGCCTCATTTCAAAAAAATGTAATAATGGAATTCTTAAACTCGATGAAATAATCTTGATACATTCTTTAACTCAGGCCTGCGGCCTTCGTTAAAGAATGTATCAAGATTATTTCATCTCGTTTAAGAATTTCCATTATTACATTTTTTTCCTCATAAGATTATCATACTACCTACAGGTCTCGGTACTTTGTCTGTAGGTTGATTGTTAAAAATAATGTTAATAGATTTTGAATAATCATTACTCAAGAAACTAAATACCATAAATACATAAAAAAATATCTCGTGAAATTTTTGTTTCATTTCAAAGACTTATCTCTTAGGTTGTGAGAAGCCCTTCAGCTTTGAATTCTTGGTTAGATAAACCAGGTTATGAAGGGCTGGAAGGGCACCAAGGATTGGAAGTGAAGGGAGAGAAGAGAAAGTCTGAGACTAATTCACAAAATAGCAAACCTATTGCCTGTGTTGTTTGTAGGTAAGGTTTAGATATTGTTTTTTTTATAATCTTTTTTAATCAACAAAAACGTTAATTTACCATCTGTAGTTCCACCAACAATTCTAAATAAAATCCTGTAAACCATACTAATAGAAAATTTGTTTATTAAATTTGTAACTTTATTTATATGATATCAGATGAAAATATTTTGAGATTTCTATATTTTTCTGGTTCTTCATTTTCTTCTTGTTCGTAGATCTTTCATACATCTTTCAACCATATATCAGCTAATTTTGAAAAAAGGGGATGTCCTTGTAATCAGCCACTTTACAAGAAAGAACTATTTTTAAAAAGATCTTGCTTTCTTCCGAGCCCTGTATTCATTTGAACTAGTCAGCTAGTTCAAATTTATTTATTAAATGACTAAACTCCATCCAAAGAAATGGTCAAAAGTAAATATTCTCCTAGATTTACTTTAATGTACAATTTACCAGGAGAGAATTTTCGGACAAGACATTAATGAAACGTCATGTTCGGAGGGTTCATTTTAAGCCACAGGTAATAAGTTTGTCTGCTTGTCTGTTTGTTTGTAACCTATAAACGTCAAAATGGCCAAACAGATCGGGCCGAAATATGATTTATGATTGGTTAGAATTGAAAAAAAAAATTATAAAAGGGCATCAAATAATTGTAAAATTAATTTAAAATTACTAATAAAAGAAACTTAGAAAAGTCACTCTATCTTTTGGTACAACAGAAAAGAAATAAATAGGGCAGTTACAATTATTCGATTCAATGTTATAAAATGTAAATGTCTTAGTAGCCAAAAAATATCTTATGTTCTTATGTTTTCTAACCCATTAAGAATTTAAGTTTATTCAATGCTTTATATTTTTATGAGCAATAGTATCTAACTTTAAAATCAAAACTGGATCTAAGCTTGTCTTTACAAGAAACCCTGAATTTGAAGACTAATGTTTGTTTATTATCTGTCAATCATAGTGTAATCGTGATATAGATTCGCTACAACTCATGTCTAGGTATTATGCTCTGAGTGTGGAAGGAGAGTAGCTGTTGAAAATATGAAGAAACATAAACAAAACCATTAGAATTCTTATCTCTTTTTAAAAAATGTTTCTCTCTGAAAAGAACTGGTAACAAGAAAATAAATCTGAAAAAGAAAATAGAGAGAGAGAGAGAGATAGCATTTTTATAACCAAACTTCGAACAACCATTTTTGGCACATGAATAAAATAAAACGAAAATCATCTAGTCAGTCAAAAAGTTATCAAAAATTGAAATATTGTCCTCGGGGGGGAAATTATATATATGTGAGAAAAAATTGTCAGAAAATTGAAAGAAATTTTATTAAGAAAGAGTGTTGTTAAAAGATATAAGAACTCGTTTAACTCAAACTTATATGAACCAACTGCAACAAACATTCAACCTAGATTTCAAATAATAATAAATCTTGAATGGTAGAAAACTTAACATTTCAAATCTTTTCTGTGATGTAATTTTGCGTGCCTTAATATGTCAGAAACTTGTCCCTAAAAATACCTGATCTTCATAATATATATTGTTTACGTTACAACTTCAAGAAATGAAAATTATATTGAAACCAAAATCCAATATGTAAAGAACTAAATATTGATCCAATTTAACAATTATATTTCAGAAAATACCAAAATTTAAGTTTGGGATAAATTTTTAATATGGGTGAGAAGAGAAGCAATGGTGTTCATCATATCCCTGTGGATATTCTCGACGAAATTGCTGCAAGGTCAGATACCGAAACTTTAACTTTTGTAATAGTTTCATAAATTGTCAACCACAGAACCCCCCCCCCACAGAAAAAAAAAAATTTTTTTTTTTTTTTTAAATTACATAAATTACGTTGATTGACATGGTCACCCCTTTATTTCATTTACCTATTGTTTTCTTTCGTTCTTGACCTACGTTACTAACCATTGAATGATTTTGAAAATTTAAAAAATCAATATTTCTAGATTTATCGTAAACCTGAACCAGGAGGAGAGACAAGATATAGTCAGAATTTGTTTCCAGGTATACAATTTAGGGTCAACCTAAGGTTTATCAGGGTCACTTGGGGGTCCTCAAAGGCAAAAAAGGTCAATAAGGGTTCATCAGTGTCGGCCTTGGTCAAGCAGGGTCAACACACGAAAACAATGGTCAATAAGGGTCCACCAGGGTCGACCTTGGTTATCTAGGGTCAACACAAGTCAAAAAAAGGCCAACAAGGGTCAAAGATGGTCAACCTGTGTCAATTATGGTTAACAACTTGGGTTAAATGTTGTCAACCAGTGCCAAATAGGGTTAACATGGGTCAAACGTGGTCAACCTGGATCAATTGTGGTCAAACGTGGTCAACCTTGGTCTACCAAGTTAAGAAAAAGGTCAATCAGGGTCAACCATGATCACCAGGGTCAATCAATGTCAAACGTGGCCAAACTGGAAACTGGTCAACCAGAATCAATCAGCATTTAGAAATAAAATCCAAAAATACTTAAAACATAACGTAGAAACAAAAAAGTTAATTGTGAAGGGGATCTTTTAAAAGATAATACTACCTATAATATATCCCTTAAATATAAATTTCCAGGTTGAAGAGGCGCATTGGTTCTATACAGACTTCTATGTAAACCAAAAACCAGAAATGAATCTTCAGGTAATTGTGCAGTGTTTTTATCTAACTCAGTAAAGATTAAAGCATCATGATATGATGAGCATTACTTTAAAAAAGTTATTGTTATTTTTTTAAGTCTGGTACAATGCGGAGTTTCACTGAACATATTTTTCGTCATGTTCCATTTCTGCAGGTTAGAAACGAATAAACAATAATTATAATAAACAATGATAGCCCCCCCCCACACATTTTAGTTTCTCCTAGTTTCTCCTATCGTTCCCATAAACAAAAATTTGAAATTTACCTATTTTTGAAAGGGCTTTAGAGCTTTGTAATAATTGAGAGCAAAGCTGAGATTTTAAAAGTAAAGCTCGACTTAACCTTAACTCAAGGACCGCGTCGTAGATTGACTTTTGATTAGTTCTGATTTGACCTATGAGAGACTGCTTTCAAATTCTCTAATCTCTGCTGCATATGCAGACGAATCAGCTGACAGGATCCCATATCTACAGATGTAAATTTCGTAAACTCAAACTTTATGTAATTATATTATTATTAGTCTTGCTATGTTTGACACTTCAGATAATTAAGAGATTTAAAATTAAAATTAAAAAATATGGCAATTATCATGAGATTTACCAATCCAGCTTCAATTAGGACCAAGTCAAAGAAGAGACAACCGAAAACCTCAAGTCTTCACTAGATCTTTACTTGGGCATAAATAGACGTAAGAGATGGTTTTGACTCGGGTTTTGGCTTCTAAAATCTCAGCACAGAATTGGTCAATTTTCAGATTGTAAATCAAAACTTGATCTCAAAAGCATTTTTTGTATAAATAACAAAGAGCCTTATTCACGTTTTAAATAATCCTAGAGGAAACATGAGCGTTCCTACCAGTCAGCACCCCCTTAAAGTGTTATTGTAATTAATTTGAACAGTTTCTTAAATATTCTTTTATGTTTAGAGTCATGTGAATAATGTGGACGATATTCTTACGCTATGGAGAACATATAAGCTGAAAGTGCCAACCTATGGTGCAATTATTCTAAATACTAAAATGGACAAGGTTCTACTAGTCCAGGTAGTAAAATAGTTTTATGTTAAAGGGACTGTTAAGGTAAAACGGAAGGGGGTATATTTGGATTGCGGAAGCCTAAACATTTAGGAGTTGATCGCGAGTCGCGACCAATATTAGTTTTATTTGAGCCACGTAGCCAGATACTGCACTGCCTTTGGTGGAAATTCTAGTCATATGATACACATTATATCTTTACAAATGGATAGGTATAGCATTCAAATTATAATTGGAACTTACCTAAAATCTTTAGGCAACTCTGGGTTATCCTAATTTTTAGATTTGTTCCGTATTTGCTGAATATGATCTGTTTAAAACTTTAATTCATATACCATACTATATATACATGTATGAGTTTTGGTATAACTTTGACACAGTTATGCATCAATTTCTACTGACGGGACATCAGATAGAACTAATATTGGTCGTGATCAACTTCTAAAATGTTTATGATTCAGTCTCTTTAATGTTTATTTATGATTAAAAATTTCCCCTTTGAAGTAATTTTTAGTTCACATATTTGATTAAAATATAATGAGGTCAAAATATTGATCTGTTTAGTGTAGCACGTTTTTGTCTATTTCCAAATATTAACCCTTCAATTGAAAATCATTTATTTATTTTTCGAATGTATCCTGTCAATTTATTCAATTGTCTCTGCTGCATAAATTAACAAGTAACTTTTATGTAAAAACGAGAATTAAAATTTTTGAGAAAAAATTCATCCTTGATCAGGATGAAAAGGTATTGTTGTGAACCAGACAAGCCGCTCCCTAAATGGAGGGTAACCTGCATTCCTGTTGAAAATGTCGTCTTATTAAAAAAATACTCTAATTTGTTTAAATATTAACATGTTAGCTAATATGTTAAATCAAAGATATATTGAATAGAAGGAGGGGGCGATAGGGTTTCAGTTCACTTTTCTGTGACGTTTTTGGACTGCTGAAGAACTAGTTTTTGCGTAACAACAATAATAAAGATTGTAAACAATAACACAAATGATGTAATAAGGTCCTTTTCGTATAAAACTAAAATCCTTAACTTTTTCAATCTTTTTTAACAAAATGATACTACTTTCATAGTTTACTAACTCATGTTTGTTTACATTAGATAGGCTGCCTTTGTTATTGTTGTTACGCAAAAACTAGTTCTTCAGCAGTCCAAAAACGTCACATCAAAGTGTACGGAAACCCTATCGCCCCCTCCTTCTATTCAATATCTCCTTGTGTTAAACGGCTGGATCAAATTTTTGCTAACATTTTTTCCGGGGGTGACATAGATCAAATTTTGTGTTAAAAGTTTTGGAGCTCAACCCTGGGCACTTCAGCTAAAATGATAATTTAATACAATGCGCGGGTAAAAAGCGGGAGTTACTGTGGCTATGAATAGTAATATAAACCTGGGCATCGCCGGGCACTCCAGCTAGTAGAATGAAAAATAAAGCATATTTGTTCAGCTTTTAAATAATTTTACACAATTGATAATTTAGGGTTTCTATGCTCGATCTAGCTGGGGGTTCCCTAAAGGAAAAATAAATCAGGATGAAGAACCACATATTTGCGCTGCAAGGTAGGAATATTAATCTATATATATGTAAAGTAGGAATCTATGTTTGTTTGTTTGTATGTCTGATCATAACTCAAGAAACCTTTGGTTGCCTTAAATTTTGATGGGGGAACTCGAAAGAACCACGGGATTGTTTGAGCTTGGTTTAAAAACTCCAAGTTTAGCAGGTCAACTTTGTATAGGAAATAATTATTTTCCGGTCAAAGCTGGGTTCCCAAGCTAGTTTATAAACATTATATAAAAAAATGTTGGTCAAATTCTTAAACTTTAATGCTGTTGGCAAATTCCCACATTTGTATTTGATTAGATTTGATATGAAAGGTATTAAGCTGAATATTTTGAACATATTTTAAAAATAGTAAGAAATGAAAAATTTATATATACAAAAAATGTCTTCCCGGCTTCTTGGTTTTAAATAAAAAATGTAAAAAATAATATCATAATAAACTATTAGGGAAGTATATGAGGAGACCGGATATGACATTACCTCAAAGGTGGATCCTGAAGTTTATGTTGGTAAGCTATTATTATTCATTGAATAGAAACGGTTTTAAGGGACATAGTCGTAGTTTCAGGTGACCAAACGGCCTTCGGTTATGTTTTATATTTATCTTAAGCATCAATGGGGAAGATATCGTCTATTTTTCTATCAGAAAAAATGTGGAATTCTGAAAAATACGTTCTTTGTTCCTGCCGCAACAAATCCGCTTTTTTAGAGAAAACAAAATTAATATAATGAAATTTTAAACAGCAAAAACAAGGATATTTTTATTACTTTTGGACAAAAGTTTTAAGGCTACTTTTGTGAATGTAACTGGAAATTACGTCGACCATCCCTCTAAGAAAACAAACGGCTTGATGCTCGCCTCAAACCCTTAATTTTCTTATTCCTATATCTACAAGCTGTTAGAAACCTTTGAAACTTTAAACTATGCATTCCCTAAAATCTAATCATCAAAGTTTAAAATATCATAGATGAGATTTAATTCTCCTAAATCTGCTGAACGTTATCGGAAATTTAGTTCAAACTCTGATTTGATCAAAGGCTTATTACTGAAGACCTCGCTGCGTTCGGGATTTAAAGGCTTGAAATACCCTGAAACCAATAAGACTGTAAAGACGACCTGAAACTATTTAGATATGATGAATGATGATTCCAAGGTTGACTCAAACCGAATACTTTGAAAATAGTCTTTTAATGTCTTATTCATGGTTTGAAGAATAAAGAAAGACAAGTTTACAGTTGCAGAGGACCTTGTGGCATTTATGATTAAATTCTTTTCATAATAAAATTAACTTTAAAAAATAAATTAATATAGAAATATGGGAAAATGCACATTGTTTCCAAGTTTACAAAACATTGGATATTTTATAATATCTGTTCTTCAGAACACATGTTGAATGATCAGCCCGTAAGACTCTACCTAATCCCTGGGGTTCCAGAGAATACAAAGTTTGAACCCAGATCCAGGTACAGTTAGGCCCGTTTTTAAATCTTCAAAGTTTTAGATTTATAATAGGCTCCACAAACATTTGAGATGTGAATTCTATTTCTAAACTAATCATATGATTACCACAATTCGAGGCTGCGTGCAAAATTTCAGCCTTATATTAAAATTTTTAGGACCAAACGTAGTCTGTACAAAATTTGGTGCCACAATGTGTTAAATTGAACCCCCATTAGAGTTAAAAAAAAATTACAAACTGTAATAGGAAAAATATTTTGATAGAATAAAATTTTTAGTTGAAGTTTTATATTTACTCTTCGTCTTTTTCTGTCCTTATGAATTTTCTCCTAGATGTGAGATACGAGATATCAGATGGTTTGATATTAATCTTCTTCCTTTAAACAAATCTGATCAGGTAGATAATTATTCTTCATGCCTAACAAATGTCTTTTTTTATAAGTTTATTTTCATATTTATGTTATTCATGTTCAATGCTCATGTTACTGTTCATATTTATTTTATTCATGTTCAATGCTCATGTTACTGTTTATATTTATTTTAATAGTATTCACTTTGTAGAGTTGATTTCAAATAAACCTTTTTTTTTAAAAAAAGAGTGGCATGTCCGCTTTCAACAATATCCTTTAAAGGGACACACCGGCTATGTAAGGTAGTTGAACTGAGTATGCAGTGTTGTGGACAAATTCTTTAGGATTCATTTGAGACATAGGATTCATTTGAGACATATAAAACTTTTCCACGATGCATAATTACTGATTTTGAGTGCATAGTCGACGTTCAAGAATCAAGATCATGAATTTGGGTGGGTACGTCTTCAGAATAGGTTTTTTTTTTAAATTATAAAATAACTACGACGAAAAATAAAGTATAAATTATACAGTAAACTAAATAGATGGTTAGGAACATATTTCTCAAAAGAAATTGTCAATAAATCAATGCTTGAATCAATAATTTCGTTTTCATCATTATATTGAAATTCTTATTTTATACTAACTTATTCGCAGATTTATGCAAATTCTTCAAATGTCTTTTCAATAAAAATTCCTGAAAATCTGCAGAAAATCTTTGTGAATACTGAGAGATTATAGAAACTAAAATTTGAATAAGATTACTTATTTTCGACGATAAGATTAATTTTTTATTTTCTCAACCTGTTCTTAAACAACTAATTAGAATTTTGTTTACACTTTTGTCGTCGTTATTGATTAATTTAAAAAAAAAACATTCTGAAAATGTATCCACCCAAAAATACGATTTTGAATGTCGACTTTGCACTCAAACTCAGTCTATTGGTACAGTAATACATGAGCTAAAAATATTGTTTAAAATCAATGAGTTGAAACATTGAAACATGAATACTTGAACTAATAATACTATGTTTAGAATTGTAAAATCAAGAATGGGTTTAACCCAAGCTATTGCTACATGAATACTTGAGCTAATAATATTTTGTTTAGAATTGTAAAATCAAGAATGGGTATAACCCAAGCTATTGCTACATGAATACTTGAGCTAATAATATTATGTTTAGAATTGTAAAATCAAGAATGGGTATAACCCAAGCTATTGCTACATGAATACTTGAGCTAATAATATTATGTTTAGAATTGTAAAATCAAGAATGGGTATAACCCAAGCTATTGCTACATGAATACTTGAGCTAATAATATTATGTTTAGAATTGTAAAATCAAGAATGGGTATAACCCAAGCTATTGCTACATGAATACTTGAGCTAATAATATTATGTTTAGAATTGTAAAATCAAGAATGGGTATAACCCAAGCTATTGCTACATGAATACTTGAGCTAATAATACTATGTTTAGAATTGTAAAATCAAGAATGGGTTTAACCCAAACAGTTTCTACATGGTCATTCCTTTTATTCGTGAAGCTAAGGCTTGGGCCCAAACTAAACTTTGGCAGAGATTACAATTTCAGGTTATATTATTTTTAATTGTTTAAATCATTTAAGCGGGGGAGAAAAAATTGGTATTTGGAATAAGTGCATCTTCGTTTAAAATATTTGTCGGCGAATTTCTCTAAAAATAAGCAAAAGTTAAGATTAAGGATAAATAGTAAACAAGATCAACCCGCGTAAGACAAGTGTTCACTATGCAGGTTTATAGAGTACACCCAGGTTTTAATGATAAGACAACGGTGCAATACAAAATGTTGGGGTAATCATCTTTTAATCATTCTTGAGTAAAACAAAAATAAAAAGACTTCGAAAACGAACTGGAAACTGTTTTACTGATCTACCGTTTTTTTGTATGCATTTGCATGCACTCTTAATTAAAATAAAATATTTTTTTAAAGTAAAAAACACATCGGCAAATTTGTGGCTTAAACTTCTCTGGGCGAGCTTTTTTTTAATGTGATGGTTAATGAATATAACACCAAGCCATAGTAGCAAATAATGGGAAAATCATAGGCCAGTAATATTTTTAATTAGAATGTAGAATGTCCCACATCATGTTGGTTTATGCATACTTTTAAATTTGGATTTTTGGCAATAACCTGAATTAAATTTTATAAAAATTGAATCTGCTTTAAAAATTGGTTAGGGCATTCCATGTCAAGACACCCAAACTGTATCTCACAGATGTTGCTTAAAAAGATTTTGCTAAGAATTAGGATTTACCAATGTTTTCGTTTTCCTGTCTTGAATTTGCAAATATTTGAAATTTGACATAGAATGACCTTCATAAAATGCTTAAGCAAAATGTACCAAAGATCTGTTTTTGTTTCTGTTGGACGCTCAAAGGGTTGTTGTAACAATTTAGACATCTTGGGATACTAAAATGACCCCACTCGAATATTTTGTATAATGCGTTCAAAACATTTAAATTATAGTTATTTTTTTATGCCCGGGGAATTTTCCGTCATCTAATTTTTGGTCTGTCAACTTGTGGTTTTAAATAGTCCTATGAACTTGAAACACACCCATCTGACTTGATAGGCTGATTTTCAAGCTAACGTAGTAAGTATGTCCTTTATAACAACATCAGATACACATAAGAACGCTGAAATGTCGTCGTTGTATTCCAAAGGTTATGGGTCCAACTGTAAAGTTTAATATCTTGATAAAATGAAATTTTATTTACCAAAGCATTGTGTTTCTAGGATGAACCTCAAGAAAAAGGCCGAAGTGGCCGGAAGTCGGTCCCCCGGACCAAACAGGAAGACGGCCGTACACCGGCTTCTGGTGTGAAGGAGAGAAAGATCTCTGTCCCAGGCAAGGGTTACTTATGCATGGAAGAAATGATTTTTCTAAGATTTTTTTCTGGGGGGGTGTGGGGGAAATAAATAATAGTTTTATCCATTTCGACACTTCTTATTCAAAAAAATAGAAATCCTTCCTAACACGTTTTTTTTGTGGGGGAGGGTGATAATTTTTCAAGTAAGTATATACCCCTGGATCCAGGATTAAAACAGCAGACAGATCGAAGAACCCCAGGCTCTAGCTTTAAACCTTCTCAATCCTCAGTATCTAGGAACATGGAGGTAGAAATTTTAATAAATTTAAATACAAATTCTTCTTTGCAGTTTTATTAACAAAATTTAATTACCAAGGTTGCCTAAAGATTTTATGAAATTTGGGGAGGAAATACTTATTGCAGTTTTATTAACAAAATTTAATTACCAATGTGCTCGTCTTTTGAGTCTTAAATTTGCAATAATTTGACATTTTAGCAACGTCTAAACTTCGGGAAATATTTGTTGAGAACAAAATTTTTCATTTTTTCTTTGATTACAAATGACTGTGATTATTAGATAATTTTAGGAATGTTGTTTTCCATCGTTGTTCAGCTAAGCTATCAAAAAAATTAATTATATACATATTCATAATGGTTATGGTTCAAGAAAGAAATTGCCTGTCTATAAATGTAACGTTTTGGTACTGTCCTAGAATAATATATGAAGGTATTTAGTATTTTCATTAATTAGCTGAAGTGCCTTGCATTGCCCATGGAATTTTAAAACCACTTTGGAAAAGAAATCGAATTTTTGCCTATGTTATCCCCAAGGGTACCCATGGGTTTCCTCAAAAAATGTCAGACCATTGGTTCCAGCCGTTTGGCCAGATATGGCTAACATATTTATAATGATATATTCATGAGCAAAGAGCTTTATTATAAAGATAATATAATAAAGGTAGAGAGTAGTGAATCTAGAAGAAATCAGGAGAATATGAGGAATTCCAAGTCTAAGGTAATTCTACAACTTGGTCATAAATGGCACATTATACTGTCAGCTGTTTCTTAATTGTCACTAATTAAAGGGACTTTATTACTGGTTTTTCTTACTTGGAAATACTTGTAGATTTCTCATCAGGGTTCCAGATAGGATTATAAAGATCACTTCTTTTTGTATCCAGCATTTTACTCATAGGTTTCTCATTCCTGCTGTTCTGATATTTTATCATATAAAGACTTTAAAGTTTTTATATTTCCTGCTACTTTGATATTTTCTGGTAATTTGTTCCATTTCTCAGCTACTCTGTTGGCAAAGAAATTTCTTCTAACCTCAGTCCTGCATCTAGTTGTTAATATATTTAATGCATCAGCCAGGAGCTTTCTGCTTGTGCCAGGGAGAGGATCTCTCTTAGCAGCTCCCGGCCCCACAGTTTGGAAGAGCGCTGTGTAGAGTTGCTCATGACTTATCCGACAGGGGAGTAGCAAAACATAGGATTTAAATAGTAAACACTAACTCCATCTTCGGCTTATCTTGGTCCAACATCTCAGCTGAAGAAGGTTCACAGAAGTATAACCCCTGATAGGTATAAAAAGCCATGCACAATGAAACCGGTTATTTACTCGGCTGGCTGTGAAGACTTGACTGCTGAGGAAGATTCCACCTGATCGGGCTTCAAGGCTTACAACTCCCCATTTTGTATAAGCGGTGCAGTTATGGGTTTCCTTAAAATTATGCTTAGTTGGACGACTTCAACATGAAGGAAAGCAGGGAGCTTCTACTGAATCCCTCATACCCTCCCTCTTCCAAACCTTCTTATATCTCTCCTACCTGCTTCACAACTCCATGCCACAAGAACTATTTGGAGAGGCCTCAAAACATAGAAACAAGAAGAAAAAAGACAATTGAATAGGAAAAATTGGAAAGAAAATCTCTGATGATAAGCTTCACACTATCAATTTACCTGTTAGCAAAAAAACAACAAAAAAAAAACTTTTATTTCACCCTTATTAGAAGATAGATATTATCAGGAAAATGTGTTGCTGAGTCAGATATAACACATGTGTAAACAATACAGAGTTCAGAAAAAAAGGAAAGCAAGATCCTCTAAACATAGTAATAAAGCTTGCAGTATCGGCAAAACTTCTAGGATATCCCAACAATTTTTTTTTCTTCAAAATTTAGCCAAAATATGATTGAAAGATGGTTAAACAAGAAGAAATTGAAGGACAAGAAATATAGAAATGTCAAAATATTTGCATCTGATATCATCCAGCTATTAAAGAATATTGTTAAAAATTTAAAATTTAAAAATAAATATGTAAAAAAATGTAATGAATCAGAAGATAGCCTGGTAACCCTGACTGATTCTTCTCCTGCAGTCTGGAAGAACTGCCGCCTGTCTACATCATCATAATTGTGCATGAGCTTGATCACTTGATCATGTCATATCTGATCCTTCTCTCTTCTAAAGATTGTATATTTAGCTCTTGTAACTTTTCCTCATACTCCTTGCTTTGCAGACCTGAAATTTGTAATTTTTCCAGAACTAATTTGTCCCCCTCTTGCCAGGGACACCAGAAAGGTACAGAAAATTCTAGGTGTGGGCGCACAAATTGTTTATATAGATTCAAAAACACACTTTTATCTCTGTAGTGAAATGCTCTTGAGACTTGACTAGGAAAAATTTAGGTTTCCCAGCAGCTGCTGCTCATTAAAGTCCAGGTTTGAGGTTGTTAACTAGCTTTATACCTATATCTGTTTCTTCTTCTATTGATTTAATTTCAACTCCATTTATGTTATATCTGTACTTCTTTGTATGTTTGCCCAGGTGAATGACTTAGTATTTATTTATTTTAAACTGCTTGTCCCATGGTCCCACTCATCAGCCCACTTCATCTAGACGTTGCTGTAGCTTCATTCTATCTTGTTCATTTCTAATTGTGTAAGCTGTCTTAGTGTCTTCGGTGAATTTTTCAATGGTTGTTATTTTAATTGGGCATTCATCCAACATCATTTATATAAACAATAAAACCATCCATTTATTGCCACTCTCTGTCGTCTTCCATTGAGCCAGGCCTCAAACCACTTCAAAAAACATCCACTTATTCCATGAGATTTCAATTTCAAACTAATTTATTTTTAGTTTTCTTCATTTTCAGCATTTCAAAACATCTTTGTCCTGTAAAGACCTTTTTTTCTGGAAAGATACTTTTTTACCTCTCTTGTCTGTATTCATTAATGTACTTTGATAATAATAACTTTCATGTGTTTTTTTCTGCTTTAGGTAAAGGGAAGCAGAAGACAGCTCTTTGAAACTGGTCAAGATACCTCCAGGTGATAATTAGAGACATTAAGAATGATTATAGTATTATTTAGAGGTTGAAAGTTTAAAAATCCCAATTATTGAGAGAAAAGCCGTGGAATAATTTTGATTATTACACTTTCTTTCTATGCATAATATTATATTATTACACTCGAAATTGATTAACAGATAGATGAGCTCTACAATATTTCACTACTGCCCAGTTTGAACATGCACCATTCAGAACATCCCTCTGTTTTTGGTCAGTTAACCAGCTTCTTATCCATCTAAGTAGGTTATCAGTGAACCCATGGGCTTCTAATTGTGTCAACAGTCTTTCTCTGGGTCTTTATCAACAGCTTTCTGGAAATATAAGTACAACATATCAACAGAGACCCCCTCATCCACAACAGCCGTAACAGTTTCCAAAAACTCAAGTGAATTAGACTTATTTTTCATAATGCCATGTTGATAGGATTGGACCAAGTTAAATTTTTCCAGGTGTAGAACCATTTCATCTTTGATAAGGGACTCCATGAGCTTACAGGGTATACTTGTTAATGAGACTGGCCTATAGTTTTCAGTGCTACCTATCTGATGGTATAAAACCGTCACACATTGATAAGTTAAAAATAAAGCTCAAGGGTACACATATTTTATCCCAGAATGCTTGTAGAAATTTTACAGAAATACTATCTGGACCAGGAGCAGAACCAAATTTCAATTTCATATTTTTTTCTTGCACTGGCTTCCTCAAAGGTGATGTTTGGGAGAAGTGAGTTTGTTAGTTTTCTTGTCACTGGAATTCATGTTTAATCTTTATCTGAGAATATTCTAGAAAAATAGTCATTAAGCATTACTGTTATTTCTCCTGTATCACTAGTTGGGACTCCATCAGTCTTTTTTAGATGTTTTTGATTTAAGTAGGAGTTGAAAGATCGATGATTTTTTTGCGTAACTTATTCACAAACTCAGGTTTATTTCAACAAAAATCCTTTTATCCAACAAATGATTAAATAACTTTTGAAATACAATTTAATATGATTATTTTGTGTTCACATTTAGCACAAAACATTCACTGTTGTGTTAAATAACTGTGGTTTTGATGTTGATTGTTGAACGCTCAAGCAAACAAAATAACCTATGACGTCAAGTACAGCTGAACAGAGCGTACACAATAGTCAGATAAATTTCTATTGCTTCATCTATATATAGAGTCTTTTGTAAATCCGATGAGACTGTGGTAAAAAGATTTTAAGGATTGAGCCTTTTGAATACTTGTTTAATAATTTAGAGAGAGTACAGTTACCCCACAGGATAAACTTGGATCCTTTCGTCCGGCCCTACTCCCTACTCCAGGATCAAATCCAGCCCAACTCCCTACTCCAGGATCCAATCCAATCAATAACTTGAATAAATCTAAAGAGAATCGATCCAACCAACAACCCTCTCTTCTTCCACCAAACTTCTGTCCTAAAGCTTGGTCAAACTTCAGGTCAATATTTGTTTTGATTCAGAACCGGGACACCCCCCCCCCCCCTCCTTCTATCAGGGTATAATCTAACCCGTTTCTTTAACCGTTCTTATCTAGTTTTTTGTCTTCAGTAAATAATTTTGACCTTTTTTGAGTTTTTCAGTTAAAACAAAATTTCGCCTGCGGCACCCCACATAATTTCCTATATCTGAGTTTCTTAAATTTGTGCCCCCCCCCCTTACAAATTCCTAGCTACAAGCCTGTACAAGAAGCTGTACATTTCGAGTTAATCAATCAATCAAGGTGTAGGTTTTGGGGTTCTTATTTGCACAGTGGGTCCAGTGGTTCCGGGGGGGGGGAGGGGGAGCGTAGCTAGAACTTAGTCTCAGTAATTATGGAAATACTAATATTTTCATTCTTTAAGCCCATTGTGATATTACATAAAAATGCCTAAAATTATGAAATGTCGTCTTCCTTTTTCAAGAGCTTTCTGGTTCTCATTTTAATTAAAACTTTTTTTTGATATTTCATATTGTACAGGTTGGATGAAAATACTCTGATAAGTGCGTTTTTTAATACAGGTATTATTTTATTATAAATTTTACCGACTTTATTAAAGTAATGAAAAGAAATTCCTGTCAAATAAAATTGATGAAAGAGAAGAAAATTTCAGAGGCGTATTAAGGTGGATTTTTGGTGGCTCAACACCCCCCCACCCCCACCCCCTGGATCAGTAAAATGAGTTTTTGGGCTTAAATGTGCGATGCGACAAAGTTCATGTTTATTTATTCATATTCTGAGGATTTTATTTTTATGAAGGTTTCAAATTACCAAATAAATTAATATTTAATGTATTCCAGCAGGCAAACCAAGAATAAAATAGTTGAACAAGAATGTGAATCAATTCGTCCAAACCACTCGGAGGAAATCAAGACCTTTCTGTTATTTTCTTGAATAGAAACTTGTACATTGTACATTACATGCATAAAATACTAAATTTTTATTTTATGTCAATGTAAATAGTGTATGTATTCCATGATTATGAGAAATGCAGATCTTTTCTTTAATTTTGGCACATTTAACCCAAATGGAAGAAAACGTTTATTAGTTTATTGAAGACGACTTTCAACTGGAGCTTTACAAATTTTTGACTGGTTAAAATATTTATTAATATACAGAAAGTTATCATCAAACAATCCATGCTGTTGAACGTTCAGTTAATTATTTTGTAAGATGATATTATTTATTGTTACGTTTTTTGATGTAATTGTTACGTCATAACTATTAATATTTGACTTGGTGACCCTTTTCCTTATAAAAAAACTTTGTAAATGCAGACTACCTGAGCAATGTTGTATAGTGTTGTACAGTACCATTATGCACCGTGCACATCTTGTACAGTACAACTGACTGGTTGTCCCAATAATGGTAATTAAGAGACGAATATGTAATCGTCTTTGTTAAGAATTATCGTTTTAATACCCAAATTCATTGGTCAAAATAAAGTTACGTCTGCTAGAGTAAATCTTATGTATACGGTATTAGACTGTAAGTACAACAATATGCAGTGAAAGCATAAACAAATTTAAAAAAAAACAAATTCTGTACTCTTGCAGACGAACATCTACGGACTACATCACCATACTAAATCACAACAAAGCCGATATCAAAAGCGTCTGTTAATTCACATGGTTATTGGGACACCATGTATAGGTTATCCAAATTCTTCAATTCATATTTATCAGTATTAAATCTAAATATAATAGTTTTAGATCTCTTGTGTGAAAAGTTTGGATGGACTAAAATTCTTTAACTTTTCATTTTATCCTTGAGAGTTAAAACTTGTAGGTGCATTTGCATTTTTATATATTTGTATATTGTAATATATTTTGGTGTAAAAAGTGTAAATAAACCTGAAATGTGAATAATATATAATTAATGGATTTTCAGATGAAAGATGTTGATACGTGCAGTAATTAAAGTAAGAGTATAAGTAAATATCTTTATAACACCGACCTATGATTCCCCCATAGCGGGATGTTAAGTCACTTAATCACACCTTGGGACAATTAAATGGAATAATTTCTCGCTTTGTGAGATAAAAATCACACAATTTATCTCAAAAGATGATAAAACTTTTTTTCAGTTTCCTCGACCAATTTTGCCAACGAAAAATCTCTCGGAACTCTCTGGAGACAAAATCGGTCTCAAGAACCCTTGGCAATATTAAAATTCCCTGACCTTCCTGTAAAACTTGTTCACTTGACAAATTGGATATTTTTTCGCCGAGAGAATTATTTAAAAAAATCTTTCTTAATTTATTTCCATTATTATTTTAAGCCGTAACCTTTTACCTTCTGTTTGAGTGAAGATTAAATGTCATTGTTTTTCTATCTAAAATTAAAGTTTTCTACTGTTAGTTCAAATATATAGAGACACCGGAAGAATTTATAAAATGTCGTATTTTTTACTTTCTGATAATGGAATGCTGCAGATATTTAGTTTTTCAATGAAATACTGTTCCTACATATTGATGGCTATTTATTCATTTTTGCAAATACTGATATTTACGTAGAAATAGTATGAAACACATAAATTGTCAAGGCGACAGTTAATAAATTATTTCGACGTCTCAAAATCTGCAGTATGAAAATGGAATGTGGATTGTATTTCTATAAATATGACTGAATCATCGAGCTGAGGCAAGTAAAGAAATTGATAGATATTATCACTTTTTAAAATAGAAAAATGGCGATATCTTCCTCATTGTTACTTAAATAAAGGATACCCTTGTGAATCGGATATATGTCAGCTAAATCCTTTGATTAGTATCACATTATTCCATTATGAAACCCAGTTTCCTTTACTGGGTTTCATATCGATACTAAGTTTAAAGTTTCCGGTTCTCGGGGGCTTATCTTTTAATATAGTTGTGGAGTAGATTCTAGTTTATAATAATTCATTTTAGTTTAATTTGTTACTAGTTTGGTATAATACAGTCGTCGTATATATCAATACAATGAAGACTCTGAAGAGGACTTTTCTACCAAGCTTTAACAGCAGAAACACTTGATACATTTCACCAAAGAGAAGTTATCAGTTAACAGCTTCTCTTTGTTTACTTGTAAACTTGTAAATAATTTGAAAATTTATAAATTTTATATTTTATTCAACTACAAAGCACGAGATAATACAAATAAAAAAATCACAATTTACTATGTAGTTTGGACCCGCCTAACCAGAGTAGGCTTCACTGTTTTAATATTATCGCCGACCACTGTCAGATAAAGATGAAACACAAGTTTGTGCGAAGATACTGATCACTTCCTTAAACCTGAAATGGTCAAATCCCTATCTCTTTCACCTATATATAAATTTGGCTTGTCTGTTTGTTTGTTTGTATCCAATAAACGGCTAAACCGATCGGGCCCAAATTTTTTGTGAGACATCACGTAACCACAGGGAAGGTTTATTTATGATAAAAAAATTTTAAAAATGTGTTTTAAAAGTTTTTAATTTTGTAAAAAAAATTCAAATTCTTGAAAATCCGCGAATTTTTTTTTAAATCCGTAAAAATTTCTTCTTTGTTTTCAAATGTAAACAAAAAGAACATGTTCACAATTTAAATAGAAAATGAGCCTAGTATTTTAAACTTTGGTTATTTGATTAAGCGTGAATCTTTATTTGAAATATCAAGCAATCAAACAACCTCAGGTTGCAAAGATGTAAGTATATATAAGTTGAGTTCGTCTAATCCTTAATATTTAAGGAAGTTCAAAAGAACGTTTATAACATCCTGATGTGAGCAAATTTAGGAGAGTGGTTTCCCAAAAATGGTTTGAATTTATTTAAAGTATTCGATGTATAATGGGAGGGGAAGAGAGGCAGAGAGAGAGAGAGCGAAGATAGCATTCTGCATTACCCATAATCTTGCCATTTTTGTAAATAGAAAATAAAATAAAATGGCAACTAACATTCTTCTTATCATCTTAATCTAAAAATTTCCTAAAACAATTGCATATTTAAGTTTAAAGAAACTCATTTAGCAAAGGTTTTTAGATAAACTAACTTAGATTTTTCTTAAATTGTTCATAAATAATTGAACTTAAATTTAATTTAAATTAATTTTTAATTCTATTTCGGACTTTCTATTTTTTATTTTTTGAAATTCCCAGTTTCTAAAAATTATTTAATAAATTAACTTTAATTTTCATTTTTAAATTTCAGGAATATTCAACATTAACATCATCAACAGGCTTAAAATAACTTTCCAGAAGAAATTCTGCGCCATACATTTTTCGAAGTGTATTATTTTTACAATAAATATTGTTGAGTAAATGTTTTTTTTAACAAAAATCATATTTTTTCAGATACAATGATTGAAAGAAAACTATTATTACAAATAATAATCAAATCGAAAAGTGTTCTCAGGCGAAGTTCTCACACAGGTTATAAGAAACCTTCAAATCCTAATTCTAAATCTTTATGAAATATTTATTTTAGCTGTAACTAGGCTTTTTTAGCTTATCTGGTGATTCTTAACCACCATTTTTTCTTCGTAACTTTTAAAACTGATAACTCTGCGGAGTTTCTTTTTTATTTTGGTGCATTTTCAAATATTATAATTTTACAATTTTAAGCGTCATTCAAGAAAATCTAGAAAATATTATGTTTGTTTTTGTGTTTACTAAAACTAAGATTGCTACATGAAAGAGTTGACGACATGATTTACAATGGGCCAACTTCTGGATGATTTGTAATGCATATATTTACTAGTTGTTACAAGATTTTGATATGATTGCCCGAAACCTGAATTAATATTGTTAGTAAACCTTTAACAATTTTAAAAATCCAAACTATGACATCAAATGTGTGCGTAAGCCTTTACTTTAGTAACAATGAGGAAGATATCGCCGTTTTACAGATGTAAAAATCCAAAATTCACTGTTTAAGAGGAACTGCAATTCAATTTTACCAATTTTAAGTAGAAAAATAAGAGAATCTTCATAATTTTAAAAAGATACCATCGTAAATCTGACAAGTATAATTCTATAAATGGAGGGACGAATACATGAAATAATGTCAACAATCCCTTTGATAATGATAATAATAATAATGTCCTCTGCAGGTTTAAGAAGTGTGGGGGGCACTGCTGTTGTTACCCCCGTATACTCTAAAGCACTCCACTTTGGAGACAGGTATTTAAAATAGATTCAACATAGATTTTATGACACTAATCTTTTCGGGCGCTTAGTGCCATTTTAACTTTTAACTTTTTATTGTGGCTCTTTCTGTAAGCATTTTCATTTTTATATATTTTAAAACCTGAATTTATTATTAATATTTTTTGGTTGATTTTCAAAAATTTAACTAAAATAGAAATGTTTTGGAGGCAAACTTTTAAAATTCTATCCATCCATAAATCATCCCTGAAGTGCCCGGCTTTGCCTGCGGAATCTCAAATTTCAGCAATAAAATCTATCTTTACTCGGGGCAACACTTTTTTGTCTTATCTTGAGTTTTTTTCCTCCATATCCATATTTAGTTTCTCTTCTGTTACATACATAATTTAATTTAACAAGTTTTATGAATTTCTTGGATTTGTATAAATTAATTTTAAGAATTACATATAATAGCATTGAATAATATTTAAAAATGGATTTGTCTCTGTTTTTATTTTATTTTATCCCTATTTATAATATTTTTTATATTCCCAAGATTGGAATGGTCAATTGAGAAACATCTATTAAGCAGCTTGTATTTGATCTAGATTGTAGTTCATTATAATTTCTTTTATTTCAGGGTTGCCATTATTGATGAATCAGGGAAATGCAAAACTTAAAATCATTATGATATTAATTCTCAGGGTAACTTTTCAAGATTTGCAGGGACGATTTTCGAAGCTTTGAACAAGTAAACAATTAAAACGAGACTTGTAACGCAAGTTTTATCTCTTTTTATATTTTGTTTCAAATAAAAATGTATGTTCCCCCAATTTTATAATTCAGCCATAATAAAACTATTTTGCGCTATAGGAGGGGGGAAGATCATTGTATAAATGCAAAGGGGTTTGATAAGTTTTGTATTTTGTATTTTTTACCAACAGGATCTTACAGTTACAACAACCTATATGGAAGAGCAAAGAAGTTAGGTAAACCATCCTTTTATGACATTTTTTCTTTTCAAAATTTCAAAATTGCAAGTTCTAGGGATTTTCAGAAAGTACTGATAATTGAGTCACAGCACAGTGGTCCAAAAGTTGGAAGTTCTCACGCAAACATTAAACAGCATTTTGCCAATTACTTCTTAAAAACTGAAGTTAAAAACAAGTGCTTTGGAGTTTTGAAATGTACATTGCACATGTCTAGAAGTACAAAAAAAGTTTAAGTTCGAGTAAGTGAAGTAAAATCAAAAGCCAAGACGTTGCGACACTTTTAAGTCGATCCGGTCTTGAAAACTTTTGTAACTTTTTATGTCTGGATCTCTGTGGCAGTGTGGAGCGAATATATTTAAAAGAAGAATTTGAAAAGATAAATAATTTTATTTCCTCTAAATTTTGAGAGAAAGGGTCGACTTGTGACGTAGATTCAAGTGCATGTCTGATTTACATTGGTACCCTTCATAGCTTAGTTTGATCGGTATGAATAAGAAAAACATACTTTTCTTTTTGAAAACTGATTGTTTTTAATTGTGCTTTCACTAGAAAAGAATCAAAAATAATAGTAGAAATTATCAGAATTAAACACTTAATTACGACATTTTCTTATCATTGATCAGAAAAAGGTATTCAGGATACTAAGCGTCTTATTTTTAAATGAAGGTCACTTGAAACTCCAGCATTGGCTCTTTAATAATGTGAATAAACTAAATTTCTGGATGTAATTTTGATGGATTTAATGTAAATTTTTTTTTTCAGCTGAAACTATAGAGAAGGAAGTTCCAGGTCCTGGATCTAAAATCACATTTCTGTCCCCGAACTCGTCAGAATATATAGTTGCACAGTGGGCAATATGGATGGCCGGAGGGGTTGCTGTTCCACTTTGTAAATCTCATCCTTTACCCTCACTTAGGTATATTTACATACAGTAAGAAAGAATCAGAAAACTGTTAAATAGAAAGACGACATTAAAGTAATAATTTAGCGTATTTGATGGGCAGAAGCCAAAGGAAGTTACGCGCGAATGCCGCGTTGAATTACAAGACAAAGATAGAGCCTGTTCTAGCCGCTGCACTCGGCCCCCCAGCCTGTTCTAGACGCAGTGCTCGGCCCATAAAGTTTCTTAAACTGCCCTAACTCTAAAATATAAGCATTTGCCATATTCTGTTGTGCGCGGGTGCCCCATGGAGTTCCAGGGCGGAGAGAGGAGGATTGAATTTTGTAATATCTGTGGGATGCCTGCGTAGAGACTGGCAGCTGGTTGGGTCTTAAATGTAAGACAAGTGGCCGCAGCGCTCGGCCCCCTAGCCTGTCCTAGCCGCAGTGCTTGGCCCAGAAAGTGTCTTAACCTAACCTAACCCTAAATAAATACTAATTTAATTATTTTTCTGGATCTACAAAATTCGGTCCCCCTCTCTCTGTTTTGGAGTTTTGCTGGGCCTTTGCGCTCAACAGAGAATGGCAAATCCCTAAAATATATACTAATCTCTCTCTTTCTTGTAATTCAACGCAGCAAGCGCACGTAACTTCCTTGGGCAACTGCCTAGTTGAGGCTGTTACAAAACAAAGAGTTTTACTAAGAACTTTTTAAATTCCTTATAAAGTGAAATTGGTCTGTAGACACTGATCAATTTCTGTGGCACAACAGCAATAAGACTTAATTTAGGATATTTTTTGAAGGTCCGTTTAATTAAACGTCACGAAAAATACGAGTCAGCTGTTTTTTAGAGATTATTATTATTGTGAATAACGATTTAAAACGTTGTGGATTAGCAATATTTTCAAACAAAAGTTCCAAACAAAAGTTCCAACCTCAATTCCTTCTTTTTAGTTTAATTGGATTGTTTCCTATTTCAAAACACTTCTGAATTCCATATTTTTGGGATTAGTAACACGGCCAAGTTTATCTTTTAATAAAAAAAAAATCTACTTATTTGGATTTTTTTCAAACTTTTAGAAAGTCTGCACCTCCAATAGTTCTTTTAAGGTTATATCAATCCAGATACAACCCGCTCTCGAACTCTATATTCTCCAATAATACTTAAGTCTGTAACAATCCAGATACAACACTCTCTGTATTCTTAGTCTGTATTGTTCAGATACAACTCGCTCTAGAACTCAATTTTCTCAAATAATACTTCAGTCTGTATCAATCCAGATACAACACTCTCTGTATTCTTAGTATGTATCGTATAGGTACAACTCGCTCTCTGACTATATGCTCTCTACATGAAAAATAATACGTGTCTAATTTATATTTTGGGTATTTTGGGATTTATAGTACATGTTAATAATATGGACCGATAGGTTCATTCAGAAATTAATGAACGTAGGTAGAGTACATTGAGATAATGTTATTACGAACATAAATTTATATACAAAATAAAAGATTCATTTATGTACGAGTTTTATTACAAGTCTAAACTGTATCATTTCTTCTCCATTTTTAGAGTAACAATGTTAGCCTTTAAAACTAAGTAACATGTGTTATGTGATATTTCATTCATCCTTGATCATCTAAAGGTTTATAGAATATCGTTGAGAATCGGAGTGTCACTTTAAAATTCGGTGATGGTGATGAACCAAATCTCTGTAGAGTAAAAAAAGTAGATGTTAGTTCCACATTTATTGAAAATATATTTCGGTCTGGGTTGACCCTCGTCAGTTCTTGAGATTGTTTCTGTCACAAAGATTAAAAACTTGAAACTTGAAATTACACCTTAATGGGTTTAAATAATAAGGAATTTTATACAACCTTGATGAAGTAACTTCTTTCTGTTAAAGGTATTATGTTGAAGACAGTGGGTCAGTGATTACCCTTGCTACTCCAGATCTGGCAGAAAAACTGTATCCACTAGAAAACAAAGTAAATCATGCAAACTTTATCATGTTTAAGATTTAAGCTAACATTTTTGTATTTTTTGGGGGGAGTTTCCAAAGAAACTTGTCACATTCTCTTTTGATTTTTGAAGTATGTGGTGTGAAGGCAAAAATAGCATGATTGCCATGGCGGGGGGGGGGGGGGGGTAAAAAGTTTTTATAACACATCCTTCTTGGTTTGTTAATGTTTTATGGCTGGCTGAATCTTTTCTGAATATGGTTGTTTAAACAAATGTATAGGTTAAATAAATATATTTCACGAGTTACGAATATAATTATTTTCTTTTATTTATAAATAATTTGAATTTTACACTTCAAAATAATCACTGGATAAAAAATGATCTATTTCCTAGGTGATTGAATATTTTTCCACAAATGAGACGAAATCAGATGTTCTCCCTGCCCCTGCCCCAGTTAAACTTTTCTCTTCCTCTCCTGCAATGATACTGTATACAAGTGGCACAACAGGGCCTCCAAAGGTACAATTTCCTAGATCGAACAGTGGTTAAAATAAATGTATTTTCAAAAGTTAGCCTGAAGGGATTACTATTGAGAAATTGTAATAATGGTGATTTTAAAAGCGTCAAATTTTCGCCATTTTGACCCCCCAAAAAAAATGGACCTTACTCTCAAAAAGTAGCAACAAAATCAGAGTTTCAATGGATAAGTAACCTCCATACATGTACTTAGTTAGGGGTTAAAGCCATTTTTTGGTATTTGAGGTGAAACCTATTGAGGCTTAAGCTGTGAGATGTTACAAACAATTATTCCCAATTTTTTTTCTCCCAATCACTGAAAACTGAAATTTGCACGTTGGGAAAATCTATAAAGATTTGGCCAAATACTCCTTTTCTACTTAACCTAGAAACTAGCGCTCTGTTTCTCAAATCTTCTTATTTATGGCTATATAAAAAGGTTGGTAAAGTCAAATCAATGGGTGATGTCTGGCTCCACTTTAAAGTCGACTTGTCTCAAACACTTTTAAAGCTCCCGTCGATCTAAGTTCCCATGAAGTTATGGCAACGTATCCTGACAAAGCTTCATCCTGACAAAGCTTCGTAGTTGAAATATATGTATATTTTACTCTCAGTTTGCAGTAAAGCTAGCTCTTATGGTTAAACCGCTAACCCATCAGTGCCAGCGTCGTTTTTCAGCTTTATAATCTTTATGGGTTATCGGTTTCTCAAAGTTTAAGTTTGGATTTTGGGAGAAAATAGTTAAAAGGTTTGAAATTTAATAATTATCACTAATGAGTTAAAAAATTAGGGTGTAGTGCTAAGCCATGGAAACCTGGAGAGTCAGGTAATGATATTTTTCAAGCATAAAACAGCGAAAAGAAACTACGTTTTAAACCTCTTTAACCTGTTTTTTTATCTAAAGAATGATTTTATTTTGTTTTAACTTCTTATTAAACTTTTTTTACGGAAATATCAATGATATTGATAATAATAAGTGTCATCTATTTTTTTCTAAGGCCAATTGTCTTATTTCTTCGTGGAGATGGGTTGAAAGTGACAAGATCTTGCATGTTCTACCCTTACATCATACTCATGGAATAGGTGAAACAAATATTTATCTCACTGCGAACCAAGATGTGCACGCTCTCAAGCAGTATTTTGCCAATACTCCTTTTTAAACTTAAGCTAGAAACCTTACTGTTACGTAAATGCAAAGCCTAAGCTGTTGCGACGCGACGCTTTAAAGTCAAGGCTGTCTAATTTAGTGAAAAACCATTGAAGTTGTCTAGATATCAGTGATCTATGGTTGATTTTTTCAAAAACCATTTTTTTCTTTTCGGTTTAATGGATTAAGTCAATCCGTAGATAAAACCGATAAAGTGAGATGTTAATCTGATGTAATCAGATATTAGGATTCAAAACATGTTTAAACAGATCAAAATTACTATGTCAGAGATTTATACAGTATAAATATGTGTAATATCTTGAATTCAAGAGTTTCTGTGATAAATATCGAGTTAGTCTTTGCAAGCACCATCCCAACTAAAAGTTCTAACCTCTGGATGAAAATTTCAGAATTTTCTATATTTGAAGCAGTAATCTCTATTTATCTGTTTGTCCATATTTGTTTGTAGGTTAGATCATAACTCATGAAGCCCTTGGTTGATTTGCCTCAAATTTTGATTGGGGAACCTGGTAGATCCTCAAGAATGCTTTTTAATTTGTTTAAAAATGTTAAGTGAATTGTCTGTTATGTCCACTAAATGTTGGAGCCAGTATTCAGATGCTTCCTGGTTTTGATGCTGCAAGGGTGTGGTCGGCTCTTGTCAACAATGAGGTTTGTATTGGCAATTTAAGTTTAATGAGAAAGAAGACGTAATTTCAAGTAACCTCAAATTTTAAGCGAGCAAAGCCCAATTCTCAACAGTACCCTTTAAACCTTTATATGATCAATAATTTTGAAGATATTGTCGTTTTTTTTATCTTGAAGAGTTCTTAATTCTGATTATTTCCTCCCTTTCTATCTGCTAGAGAAACGCGTAATTCACTTTCATTTCATCAAGAAATTATCAAAATTCAACACTGTCAGATAAAAAAGCTAAAAGATACCATTGTGAATTGAACATTTCATTAGTCACCCTTAGGTAAAATTACACAAACAGACCTTATTTTTAGGTTAATATTTTTAGGTTAATATTTTTAGGTTAATATTTTTAGGTTAATATTTTTAGGTTAATATTTTTAGGTTAATATTTTTATGGCTGTTCCAACCATCTACGCCAAGCTGATTGAATATTTCGATAAAACAAACATGTCCAGCTCTACAGTTACCAATGCATGCAAGGGTATTAGGTATGTACTGGATTGAATATTTCGATAAAACAAACATGTCCAGTTCTACAGTTACTAATGCATGCAAGGGTATTAGGTAGNGTATTTGATAGAGCATTAACTCTTTCTCTTATTTCTTATTCTTTTTCAATTATTTCTGATTCCATTTCTTTTCAGTGAGTATTTGATAGAGCATTAACTCTTTCTCTTATTTCTTATTCTTTTTCAATTATTTCTGATTCCATTTCTTTTCAGTGAAATATGTTTTCTATTTATTAACCCCTGGCATATCAAGGATATCAAGGGTGTTTAGGACAGTCTACAGAATTAAAAGATTGATAAAGATTGAATTGGAAAACTTTTTACTTCTGCCTCAAAACAACTTCCTGTAAAAAGTTCTGGATAAATCTTTTAAAAACGATCATTTCGTTTTCGCTTTTTCGTCGTCGTTTTCATAACGAAACGATGGTTTTTAAAAAAAAATGAAAACGTTTACATCCCTAACCACATATTCAGAAGTATCCAAAGAAAGTATTACCAACTCTAATAAAAATACATTTATATTTTGTGTAGAGAATGAATAGTTTTTGTGCAGAGATTAAATAGAAATTGATGAACGATTTCTTTTGTTATTAAATTCATTAATAAATACTATTAATTTGAATAATTTTAAACTCGTCTGCTATTCTTTTCAGCTGATCAGGTGGACTTACCGCCAAACCTTGAAAGGTGTTTTCTAACTGATCAATCCATCTTAAAAAGGTTGTGCATGTTGCTCTCCGTACACACTTATCATTCATACTCAAGTGCTAAAGTATTGGTAACAATCTTATATTTTATTTTTATATCTATTATATTCAGCACATTACCTTAAGCAAATATATTAGGTTATCATCTAGTATATTCTCAAAATGAGACATTGTGTAAAAATTCTAAAATTAACCTTTCAATGTTGCCTCTGACAACCCAAGTAAGACTCAAAATATACTGGATAAATCTGATAATGTTGAACTGAAGAAAAACTTAGGCATTGATATCATACTAAACATAGCTTATCTTTTTATAGATAAGGTAAATTTCCCAACTGACCTGATTCTCCTACCANTCCCAACTAACCTAACTATTCATGCTGACACTCCTGGAATATTCGACTTAAACATTTTCAATATTACAGTAAACATTTAGAGCGTAGATGCCCTGAAACAGAACAAAAATAGAGGACTTAAGATAAGACCAATTGACGCAGCTGTTTAATTGGAATGTATTAGTTATACTTATTTGTACTATTTCCTTACTTAAAGGGACAGACCAGTTATGTAAAGGTAGTTGAACTGAGGATGCAGTGTTGTGGACAAATTCTTTAGGGTTCATTTGAGACATAAAAAACTTTTTAAAGGTCTGTAAATCCTGGATTTGAGCGCAAAGTCGACATTCAAAATTGTTCTTTTGAGTGGATACGTTTTCAGTATTTTCTACAGTAAACTTATCAATTGTTTAGGAACAGGTTGAGAAAATAAAAATTATTCTTATCATCGAAAATAAGTATTTTTATTCAATTATTAGTTTCTATAATCTCTGATTATTCACAAATATTTTCTGCAGATTTTCTGGAATTTTTATTGAAATGACGACATTTGAAGAATTTGTAGAAATCTGCGAATAGGTTCATATAAAATAAGAAATTCAATGTAATGATGAAAACGAATTAATTGATTCTAACATTGATTTATTGACAAATTTCTTTTGAGAAATATGTTCCTAAACATCTAATAAGTTTACTGTATAATATTTACTTTATTTTTCACCGTCATTATTTAATATTAAAAAAAACCGTCTCTGAAAACGTACCCACCCAAATTCATGATTTTGAACGTCGACTACGCACTCAGTAATTATTCATCGTGGAAACGTTTTATATGTCTCAAATGAATCCTAAAGAATTTGTTCACAACACTGCATAATCAGCTTAAACTACCTTACATAGCTCCGGGTCCCTTTAAGAAATTACTTCAAGGTACCATGAGGAAAATTTTATTTTCAATCACAAATGTAAACTATATCCAATACAATATTATGTGCTCTAACCAGGTTAGAATCCAGGCCACATCTGCACTATTTGGCACCGCACCCTGAAGTTGGACTGGGGGTTCCATATTGGGTTCCCTTTTAGATCTATAGTTTTTATGGTCTTAAACTATTACTTACATTTGTCAGAATTCTTGAAAGAACAATTATTTTGCAGTTAATTTAAATATATTTCTATTTTGTTTTGATAAGGTTGATGGTAAGTGGTTCTGCAGCTCTACCTACACCAGTCCTTGAGAGATGGAAGGAAATAACTGGACACACACTTCTTGGTAATTAACAAGTCATTATTATTTTCATAATTTCTGGATTGCATTCTGTTGTTAAAAATATTTTACTAAAGACTAAATTTATTAGTATCTTCTACCTTTCAAATACAAGAGATTGAAGCAGCCTTTTCATGAACTGAGAGTTACTTTTGAAAATATTTAATCCTATTTCCAGGATTTTTGATAATGAAGACAACATTTTAATATTTTCCAGGAATGTTCGAAAACCCATCGCCAGCGAAATATTAATTTAAAAAACCAAATCAAAAATATTGTGAAATATTAACATTAAGTATATATGAGTGCGTTGAAAAATAATCGATGACTAATATTTGTAATATCTGAATGATTTGTTTGGAATTGATTATTTTACGATCCAACTTGAATGTTGCAACTTTCCGAATTTGTATGGACGATATATTCTTCACTTTAAGTCGTTTTTAACAATTTTCTCCTTATAGACGCAACAGATAGAATTAAGATTAGTAGCGATCAAAAGCGCTCATTTTTCGCTGTAACCCTATAACCCTTTTAATTCTTCGCGAACACCCCCTTTAAATATTTCAAACCGTGTTAACTGTAGAAAGGTATGGAATGACTGAAATTGGCATGGCGCTCTCCAATCCTCTTGATGGAGTTCGAGTTCCTGGAGCCGTTGGGAGTCCTCTTCCAGGAGTATCAGCTCGAATAGTTAGGTTAGTTGGGAGTACTCTTCCAAGAGTGTCAGGTCAAATAGTTAGGTTAGTTGGGAGTCCTCTTCCAGGAGAATCAGGTCAAATAGTTAGATTAGTTGGGAGTTATCAGCTTATAGAGTAAGGTAACTTGTTTTGTCTAGGGTTTTCAGCTTGGACTCATGGCAGCTATCTGCACTTTGGTGCTAAGCGCCATGAATTCAGTCTTTGGGTTCCACCTTGGGTTCCCTTGCTTGGGCTTGATTTAATTTGATAGTTGAGTTATTTGGGAGTCTTTATAGCGTTGGCGTTAGCTCATATAGTCACTAGCTCATTAGGTGGTTGGTCATCAGGGGTAATTAGCTCAATTAGTATTTAACATTAGCTCATATAGTTACTAGTTAGGTCATTAGGTGGTTGGTCATCAGGAGTAATTAGCTCAATTAGTATTTAAATAATTATTTTTTTAACCTTTGGGAGAGGGAGGGAGGGACTATTAATAGAATGACTTTTAATTCTCTATTTTTGTTGTTCTTTTCTCTAAAAAAAAAGTTATTTTTTCAAAAGTTAAAAAATAGGAAAATACAGTTAAATTTGATTTTTGAAAACAACATTACAGCTTTTGATTTTATTAACCAACAGAGATAAGGAAATGATATAGATTAAATTTTCAACATTATTTATGTGTCAGCTGGGATAAAAATGGAAATGAGAAGGTCCTGGTTGAAGGAGAACATGGGTTTGTTTCATCAGAGAACAGTGAACCAGGGGAACTGCTGATCAGGTCTTAAAACAACTTTAGGGCTTCCAACTAAATTTTCGAATCTCGAAGTTCGCGAATTCTTACTGCTGCTGTCAGCAAGGTTTGCGAATTTTGTTGTATGTTCAAAAATTGATATTTAATGGGCCCAAATATTGATATTCAAGGGGTAAGAATATTGATATTAAAGGAGTCCGAATATTGATATTTAGGGGTCCTAATATTGATGTTTAAGGGGTCCGAATATTGATATTTAAGGGGTCCTAATGTATTCCAAGAGTACCTAAACAAACCGGAAGCAACAAAGAAGGAATTTACAGAGTCAGGATGGTTTAAGACAGGGGATACATGTAAGGTAATTATTATTAGTATCAATTGTCAATTGTCAGGTATCAATTACCAATTGTCAATTATCAATTTCAATTATCAGGTATCAATTATCGATTGTCAATTATCATTTATCAGGAATCAATTATCAATTATCAATTATCAATTACCAATTATCAATTATCAATTATGTATTATCCATTATCCATTATCAATTATCAATTATCAATTATCAATTATCAGGTATCAATTATCAATTTTCAATTATCAATTATCAGGTATCAATTATCAGTTATCAATTATCAGTTATCAATTATCAGTTATCAATTATCAGTTATCAATTATCAATTAGCAATTATAGATTATAAATCATAATTATTATTATGATTATTATTATAATAATTGAATAATTAAAGGGGCATGTCAGATTTACAACAGTACTCTTTAAAGCTAGCTCGTGTTTAATAATGGTTTGGCAATTTCCTGCATTGTTTCAGTAGCATAAATCCGCAAGTTACTTTTTTTTAAAATCCACAATTGAAAATAATCAATTTTTAAAACTTACTCATTCGCTTTTGATCATATAAATGATTACGTTGAACAGTGTTAACAAATGTGAGAAAGCAGTCTTGGTTGTCGTCTTCCATCAACAATCAACAAATAACGAGAATATAAAGTAGAGAATGACACGCAGTAACACTGCGCAAAGATTTACACACATTGTGGCGCCATTATCCTCGTGGTATCTGAGAAATACAGCCGCCCACCCTCCTCCCATTCTCTATGTCTATCATTCAGAAGAGGGTTTAACACCCTCTCTTCTCTCTGGGTCCTCAAGGGAGCTGCCAACAGGGCCGGTCAACCAAACTGACCACCCCGAATGGCCGCTTAAGGCGAAGGTCATAAAGGTTGACCGTACCAGCCATGCCGGTCTGCAGGTCATATAAGTACTTTTTCAGGTTGAGAACGGTGTATTCAGAATCCTTGGAAGAACCAGTGTTGATATCATTAAGGAATTGATTTAATTTATAAATGTCTTAGCAAAAATATCTTCGAAATAGAAACAATTTATAAAATTTCCCTGCTTTTATGAGAACGAAATACATGTAATATTAAATTGAAAATAAAGACAATTCTGAAAGCAGTCACATACAATACACAGATTTATTTTTAAGCTCGTACAAGGTTCATAATTATCAATTAGACATATAATTTCTTTCAAAATGAGGGTTAATTCAGACCTAAAGGTCTTGACGTATTGCTACGTATTTGTTCTAAAACTTATCAAAAAAATTTATTTTGATTATTTTTAATAATATCTGTTGCATGATAGTCTGGTGGATATAAAATATCTGCTCTTGATATAGAACGTATCTTGCTTACTCATCCACGTATACAGGTTAACATTACCATTCTGCTCTTCCTAATAACTAGTTTTTAACAATGGCAGAAAAGTATAAACGTCTTGAAAACTAACAAAATAGTCAAAACGATTTATTGCCTGCTTGTTTTTCTTGCTTGCAGTAACAAAAAAACATTAATAGGTTGCAAAGTCGTACAGGTTCATAAGAAAGATTACTTTATCGATTCCTTTATGATTCAGTTTAAGATCAGTTTAAAAGAATTGAAAAATGAAGTCTCCAACAAAATAAAACGAACAAGAATTGGTCAAAACATTTTATTGTCCTCGATTCTCTTCATCTTGCGGTAATATAAATCTGGAGGTATTACGAGGTCGCAAAATCTGTTTAATAATATTGAGATAAATATGTAAAAACTATTACCCTAGGATGTTGCTGTTGTTGGAGTTCCAGACCCAACCTGGGGGGAGAAGGTTGGGGCTGTTGTTGTAGTTTCACAAGGTCAACAGCTTACACTGCAACAACTTAGGTAAACACTAGATGTTGTTATAGTTTTACAAGAACAACAGCTTACACTGTAACAACTCAGGTACACTAGATGTTGTTGTAGTTTTAAAGGTAAACAGCTTACACTTTGACAACTCAGGTACACTAAATGTAGTTGTAGTTTTAAAGGTAAACAGCTTTCACTTTGACAACTCAGGTACACTAGATGTTGTTATAGTTTCACAAGGTCGAACAGTTTACACTTTGACAACTCAGGTACACTTGATGTTGTTATAGTTTCACAAGGTCAACAGCTTACACTTTGACAACTCAAATACACTAGATGTTGTTATAGTTTCACAAGGTCAACAGCTTACACTTTGACAACTCAGGTACACTAGATGTTGTTGTAGTTTTAAAGGTAAACAGCTTTCACTTTGACAACTCAGGTACACTAGATGTTGTTATAGTTTCAATTCTAGGAGTTGATTCTAAGATTGCCAGATTCAGAATTATACTCCTTTCAACCCCTTGTCTGAGCAGAATATTGAAGAATGAGATGTACTTGTTTTTCTATCTGACAATTTTGATGATTTTCATTTGCAGTTTCTGTATTAAAAATTGCTTAGGTATGCAGCATTGGAAACTGACATGATTTATTTCTTTTCAAGATAGAAAAAAAAGATTTCTCAGTATTACTCAAATAAAGTTTAAAGGGGTACGGTTGTGAATCCACCAAAAATATTTAAAAATTTCTATGGAATCAGGAGCCTGGAGGAAATGCCAAGGAATGCTATGGGAAAAGTAAATAAGAAGGAACTTATCAAATCTGTGTTTGTTCAAGAGAAATAAAAAATAATTAATGTTTAATTTATTTTTATTTGTCTACGTGAAATATTTTTCAAGTTTCTGTCAAATAATTTGCGCATTTTCATCTCAAATTTAAAGGAATTAATATTGCAATGAAAATAATATATATATTTATGTTTTATGTTTCAAGGAATAAATGTTACAAAGAGAATTCTGATGAGAACTGTGAACCTAAATTTTTCAGTAATTACTCACAGAATACAATCAAATGGAAAAAATACCAAACTCATCGTGAGCAGATATTTTATTCAGAGGTCAGAATTTATGAATGGCAATAATTAGTTGAACTTTCGACCGTACTCGCAAAATATAACACATTTATTTGAACTTAATCAAATTAATTCTCGACCTTTATGATCATCTTTATATTTACATAAACATGTATTTTATAAGTAATATAAAATCCTGTTTGTCATGTTTTGTCAGTATAGCAAGAGGTAAATCAATGTCCGATATTTAATTTCAGAAATGTAACAAAATTTAATGTCTTAATTTCCAGGACCCTCACTGGAAAAAGTTATGGTATCCTGTTAAAATTTGTTTAAGTAACAATACACTAAATGCAATAAAAATAATCTTCTTTGTTCCTGGTACAAAACCCATAATAGAACTTTTATAATTTGAGGAAAGGGTTTAAAGGGAACCGATTTGAATCAGGCTGTTTACGTCTAAGTCATTTGAAATAACGTCAACAGTGCCTTTAATCCTGAAATAAATTCCTTGTACAATGTACAGTGTACACAACACTTCAAGATATCCTTTCTTTTCCTACCCATGTGTAAGCTTTCTAACTTCTCAGATTAGAATTTAGAAATAGTATCTTTCCCCTTCCTAGGTGATGTGTTTACTACACTATACACATGCTTACAATTTACAATAATCTATACAATATAAATATATTTTGCAAACGTGAAAAAAGTTAGCGTTGTAGAAGTTAGAATAAAAATATTATTGATATGTGGTGCTGTCTTTTCCTTAACTTACAGCGAAATAGAGATTACACTTTTAGGTTTCTTAAAACAGGACCGACCTTGAAGCTGTACAGTACACTTAACGGTTTACGAGGCAAAACGGGACAGTGCACCAACTAAATCAGCCTCTCCTAGGGAAATTTGTGTGTGTGGGGGGGTAGTTAGGGTAAAGGGCGTTTTTCAAACGTATCTTTAAAATAGCATTTAGTCCCTTTAATCTATAAAAATATTGATTCAGACCACAGACTAGATATAAACAGACTGCTAATCAGCTTTAACAGACTAGATATAAAACTGCTTATCAGCTTTAACATGCTAGGCTAATAAGGCCTATAGTTGTACCGGTATGACGGGCTACATTCTGACAAAGGTTTTTAACTGCCATCTAACAGCCACTTGAAGAATATAACACCCATTTAGGGGTTAAGTTTTACAATTTTTATAGAAATACTCTTTCGGAACAAAACCTTAATGAATTTAGTCTATTTTTTAAGGACCCTTAAACATCCCTGAACATAGATATTGGTTGTGTACTCCAGTTGTACACAATGTAACTCGTTCATATATCTATTTACTCTCTTATCCTTGATTCAGACTAAATACGTTTGTAAGAATGAAGATTGAGATTATTGAGGAGAATATTGGAGAACACAAGGAGGAGAAATGGGATACAGGAACAGAGGTGAAAAGCTTTTATTTTTATTGGAAACAGAAACTCGAGTGTAATCACTAGCTTTTAGCCTAGATAAAGTAAAGAACTATTTTTTGAAGATTTCCAAAAAGTTAAAATTTTTAATATTGATTGAATTCTGGGAACTTTTAAGGGTGGAAACTTATGAAGATTATGTCGTGTAGGTTGCCAGATGCTGGGACCTAGGGTAGAAACTGATGAAAATTATGTTGTGTAGGTTGCTAAGTGATAGGACATAGGCTTGAGACTTATGAAGGTTATATCGTCGTTAGCTGGATTCTAGGATTTAGAGTAGAAACTAATAAAGAATATGTTGTGTAGGTTGCTAGGTGGTAGGACCTTGAGTGGAACCTAATGAAGATTATGTTTTGTAAGGGGCTTGGTGCTAGGACCTAGGGTGGAAACTAATAAAGGTTATGTTGTGTAGTTTGCTCGGTGCTAGGACTTAGGGATAGAAACTAATAAAGATTATGTTGTATAGGTTGCTAGGTGCTAGCACCTTGAGTGGAACCTAATGAAGATCATGTTTTGTAGGTTGCTAAGTGCTAGGACCTAGGGTAGAAACTAATGAAGGTTATATCATAGGTAGCTGGATGCTGGGTGTGCCTTGGACCAGGGGTGGAAACTAATGAGTTCTATCCTGAAATGAGATATTGTGGACCTCAGCATAGGCATATAACAACATTAAACCCGGTTTTGAAATGTTCAAAAATGGTCATTAATGATTCATGTGATAGTATCGATAGCTATTTATTTTAGCTTTTAAACGTAAAATTGCGGATTTTTTTTGTAAAATTATTGTGAATTTCTTTTAAAAAGTTAGACCCTTTTCAGAAATATTGCGTTCTCTTTTTCATTTCACACTGAATTTATGATGTGATCACATAGTTTAAGAGAAATTTTTTCTACAAAAACATCAATATTTAGTTCGTAATATAGCAACAACTAACGAGATAATGTTTAATAAGCTTTGCTTAAACATTTTTTAAATGTACTTCAGACTTCTAGATGTCACAGCTCTGTAATTTTTTTAAAAGCTCACTGTATCCATCTCCGAACGGATTTTATTCATAAAACTTTATATTTCTATATAATTCGCATTTTCCCGGAGGGCGTTTAGCTCCGTTATAACAGATTCAGGCTCCTTATAAACAGTCTCATCAATTTTTAAGACAGGGCTGACTTTGAAGTGTCGCAACGCCCTAAGCTTAGATTTTACCGCTCTAACTCACTTATGCTTTTCTGTATCCATTTACATGTACATTTTAGCACTGTAAAGCACTTCTTGTAGATTTGGTCTTTTAGAAGTAATTGGCAAAATTCTCAACGATTTTTGCTTGAGAGCGTGAGACCATTAAATCGCAGTGAGCTAACACAGGAACGTTTTCAATACCAATCCGGGAAAGAAGACACTTGGGGTGCTCAATACACAACAAATTTGGGCAAAAAACTTTCCAAATTCAAAGCTGACACCACTGACATGATCCAAAATACATTAGAGGATAATAATATAGACAAGGCAACAGTCTACATGTGGACTAAAACGGGAAAAGTGTAATGGAGAGTGATAAAGAGGAAATGTCTGAGCAGGAAAAATCCACAAAAAGTTTCTCAGACCAAATCGCGAGGCTTATGATTTGTTAAAGGTTGATAAGTTTGGCATCAGCTGTGGTGCTGAAAGTTGAAAAGCAAAATTTGAAAAATGGCAAAGATTTGGACAACATTTGCTCTAAAGAGGTCAGGAGAAAAGATATTAATTGGTTTGCTGAAACGTAGATGAAAACTTAAAAAAACCCCAAGGACCCTTTCTTTTTAAATTTATCCAACCTCTAGAACACGCAAAAATGGATCAAGTTTGAATCTATAGATCAAATATTTAGGTTTTGACAAGCAATATTTACGGGCTCCGGGAGAAAACTTATTGCGTCCAACATACTATCTGATCGACATTAGCTGATTAGAAAAATGAACCGGTATAACTTTTAAAAAAATTAAAGAGTTTAGATGTCTAGAAGTACATTTAAAAAATCTATTCGGAATTTTGTAAAACTCTCGGAACGTTAAACATTGCGAAGAAAATGTTAATGTTTTTTTATCTGACAGTGTAAATAAAAGATTTATTAATACTTAAAGACATGATTTTGTCCCATGACCAACTGTTTTCTGTTGTATAGAGAGATGCACCAACCAGAAGACCATGATGAACCCTGGCCATTCAGTGTCAGGTAAAAATGTTGCCGATGTCAGAAGCTTTCACTTTCGAACATTGTACATTCACATTTTTTTTACTATACATATAAGTTTAAGAATTAGAAATGAAGATTTAATATTTTTCAGACAGAAGGAGGGAGTTGGTAGATTACTTGTTGCTGCTAGGAATCATTCAATTCAAATAAAGAAATCAAATATGTTTATTTCGAGGAAAGGGGGAGGATCATAGTAAAACCATATATATAGGTTACCCTCGCTATAAAAACATGTTTTTAAATTTGAATCTAAATCGTAAAATTCTTATTTAGTACTATACGTTGAAATGTTCTGGCGCACACTTTTTCGAAATAAATAACAATTAAAATTCAAATTATTCTCTATCTAAAACATTGAAAAAAATCTTATTTTTTTATAATGAAGGTCTGATTATTAGAGATATTGAGAAGGGTGAATTGATTTTCACGGAACAGGTATTTATTAACCTTAAATAAGGACTGGACTCACTTGGCAACGTTCCGTTAACTAAACGGCAAGTTTTTGAAAATTAACGGAAGAATCTGTTAACAAACGGCAAGTTTTTGAAAATAAGGGAAGAGTCTCTCAACGAACGGCAAGTTTTTGAAAATTAACGAGAGTCCGCTAACTAACGACAAATATTGGATAATTAATGGAAGAATCCGTTAAAAAGTCGGCAGTTTTAGCATTTTTACATGTTTTACATGATAACATTAATGGCTCTAAAATATCTTCCGTTCAATTTTGATCGTTATCGAAAGGAAACTATGAGAAAGAACGGAAAATTCTGTGGACGAACGGAACATTAGTTTTTTTTTAAATTTTGACTGACCGTTTACTAGCCTATGTCAAAATCAGTCAACTTTTGGTACAGATAAGAGTGGTCGCTCATGTGGTGCCCAAGGACAGGTTTGTTAAACAAAATATTTTTATTTTTTATTTTTGACGAGCTTAAGGGTACCTGCTCGGACATGTTCCTGGCTTAACAAATGATGAGAAGAGAGAGGTCACAGAGATGGGTACATTTATCAGTCTGTTTTATGCAGAATGGTTCTTGAGAGCTGAAATATCTAACATAGCTCCAGCTCAGGTAAAAATTTAACTTAGAATTTTAATTATAAGAAACAGCTTCCTCTTGAAGGTTTTTAAAAATTATAAACTATCTACCTTGCACTCATCATTATTTCATTTTTTTTTAGTTCAAAATCATTTCTCATTTGAAGTTTAGAACATTTAATCCATAGAATTGTTTAACCTTATAAGTTTTTCACACAAATGAATGTACTTCAGGATATTAAAGCTCTCTGGCAGATGAGCAGATTTAAGGAGTTTAACCTAGACTCTGCAATCTGCATCAACAACAATAACATTCTTACTTCGACCCAGTTGGTATCTGGATCCAGCAGTAGTTGTTTTTGCTTTGGCTGATGAAGAATATCCTAACAGAGGGGAAAATGACCAAGAAGCTATTTTCTCTACCTCGTCCAGAGGAATTTCCTCTGGATAAGCAAGTAGTGAATAAAGAAGTTCTTCTAAGTCTTAACTATTCTGACAAAGAGCCCCCAAGTCTGACACCCCTGATAACAGGACAGTCATGGATGATCTTTGACATGCTTAAACATAACAGGGCTGAGATCCAGTGGATGAAACTTCCTCCTGAGTTCTTGAATACCAATGATTTCTACTGTGAGTTAACTGCTTTCATCAAGAATATAGCAGTAGTAAATGATGCAACTGAAAGAGCTATAAAGCTTGTGCAAGAGCTGATTGACACAGCAAGATCAGAAGAAAAACGGCAGGACAACTTTCTGTTTTCCAATGTCTACAAACGAAACCGTAAGGGTCGAAAGAAGACTGACTATAAAGCTGCAGCTCTTAAGGGCATAGCTGAAGATGCTATTGAGTAGAAGTTAGGACTCAACCCTGATGACTCTGTTTTTTAATCACTGATGGAAATTTTTTATATTTATTGAAGAGTTATCTTCTAAAAGATCAAACCTGAAAATTTCCATTTTCGTGTTTTTTTTTTGAAAATCTACATTTTTAATATTTTATTTTTAATAAGAGGGTTTAGATATCAAGAAGAGTGGTTTTTTATATGTTAGTATACATTATGTAGATAACAGAGGAAGAAAAAAAATGAAGATTGCTTGTTGTCTAAGGTCCCTGCTCAGGCTTTAAAAAATGGTAAAAATCGCAAAAAAACGGCCGTTTTTTAAACTTAAAGCCCCGAGCAGGTACCCTTCAGCTCGTCAAAAATAAAAATTAAAAATATTTTGTTTAACAAACCTGTCCTTGGGCACCACATGAGCGACCACTCTTATCTGTACCAAAAATTGACTGATTTTGACATAGGCTACCGTTTACAAACGGCTTGGAAAAAGGCTGAACGTGCCCAGCCTTACTGTTGAAGATATTTCATAAAGATTTGAATGTACATTTCACAAAGGCACCTATTAAACCTTTCTCTGATCAAGGGTGAAAGAAATATTCATATTTTTCAAGAGAAAACTGGATTATTTTCAATAGTATATTTCTTAAATAGTGACTTGCGGATTTATGCTGAAGAGACATTAAAGGAAAATAACAGATTTCAAAACGTTTTCAGAGAGAAAAACAAGGACATCTTCATCATTAATGCTCAGATAAAGGGCACCCTCCTACTTCTAATGGAGAGTTACTTAAATAAAGATTAATTGCAAATCTCTAAGTTATGATTAGTGAGAAAGTAGTTAAACCTGTCATGGCTAGTTAATCTACTTTTCTGGACCACTGTAGTCGCAGAGGAGAAGAAGTTCAACTACCCGTACAAAGTTCAACTTCCTCTCACTATTTAGATTTTGACCTTTTTGATTTAAATTTGGAAAAATGCATTGCCCATGTGAAATGCTTTGAAGTATCTAACGGTTTTAACGAAAAAACAGGATCTTCAAAGTAAAAATAAATTTAGGTTATAAAAAGTCTTAACTATATTTTTTCCGGTTGGTATAAGGTAAAATTTCACTGAAGTTTACTTTTAGGCTTTGGCTTGCGGGCCCAACCATACTCTTCAGGCAGATCACTGCTTGGACTGCATGAAACCAATAGAAGATAAGAATAGGTAATGAATACTAGCTTAATTGCCCGGTGTTGCCCGTTGGAAAACAAATTTCGAATTTTTAAATAAAACAAATTTAGATTTTTGAAGAAAAAAAATTATTTTCAAAAGAAAAAAATTTTTGTCAGAAAAAATTCTATTTTGGAAAGAAAAAAAATAGATTGTTTTAACCTATGTTACCAATGGTTTCCCTAAAAAAAATGTCAGCCAGGTTGGTCAGCCAGTTGGTCAGCTTACAGCTAACATATATACTTACAAATAACTTATATAACAATTAAAAATTATATAGCTAACATAAATACTTTAATGGATTTTTTAATGTTTTGACAAAGATAGACAGACGTTAATTAGTTGCAGGGAGTTATGAATTTAAGGAAACGACATTATAAATTCTGTACAGTCGTCTCGGAAGTCTCATCCTTTGTGGGTAACCCTGTATATTGTCCAGTTCCATGTTAATAAGACACACTACCAGTCTAACATACGAACAGAATGAAGCATTTTCAATTTAAACTGAACGAAGATAGTTTTTAAAAAACTGAACTAAAAGTATAATAAGAAATTGGCATCGTGGCACCCTGCATATTGTATTGGTCATTTGATCTCGTTGGTATTTATGGATATTTTAGGTTTTTTGGACTTTAAAAAGATTTGCACAAAATTTTGAGAAGTTTTACTTCCAAACTTTCTTTTCTAAACATTTGCTTTTCTACACTAAGTGCAATTTTAATCCGCGGAGAAGATATTTGCTAGAACGAACTTAACAACTGACAAAAAACGATCGTTCATCTCGTTCATCTCGTTCATCCGGTTCGTCTGATTCATCGGTTTCATCTGGTTCATCTGGTTCATCTGGTTCATCTCGTTCATCTGGTTCATCTCGTTCATCTGGTTCATCTCGTTCATCTGGTTCATCTCTGTTATCTTGTTCATCTCGTTCACCTGTTTCATCTGGTTCATCTGGTTCATCTGGTTCATCTGGTTCATCTCGTTTATCTCGTTCAACTCGTTCATATCGTTCATCTCTTTCATCTCGTTCATCTCGTTCACCAGGTTCATCTGGTTCATCTGGTTCGTTTTTTAGTCTTTTTATGCAAATATATTCTCTCTGGGTTTAAAATGCAAGGAAATAAAATGTTTAGAATAAACAGTTTTGAAAAGAAAAAAAATGAGTCTTTATCACAAGCTAAAATTTTCAAATCCCTTTATCTTTACAACCTGATGGTGTAAAGCTTTGATATTTCAAACCTATATTATTCGATCAAACAGAATTTATAGTTTGACATATCTAAGGTCTACGACATTGGGTTGCAACGATAAAGGGATTATAGAGCCTGTGTTTGCGCCAAAGACTCAATTTCTTTGTAAAACTTCTCAAATTTTTGTGGATCCTTTTTAAGTCCAAAAACCTTAAAAGTCTCAAAAAAATTACGAATTCAAATGCCCGACACTACAGTGTATATGCCGATAATTTGATAGAAGAATGGTAATATTAAACCACAACCACAATCCCAATAAGATGTGGCGATCCTTAAAATTGTGTTTTCTCTAGATGTTCTGCTTGTGGTTGGCCAGTTTGTAATACAGAATGTGAATCTGGTCCTAATCATGGAATAGAATGTTCTCTTCTCGCTGAAAATAGGTAAATCAAATCTTTTATCATTCATCATTGCAGGGACCAAGGGCGTATACAGGGGGGGAAGGGGGTAGTGCCCCCACCTAGACCTGTAAAGGGTAGAACTCAAAGCTATCACACTTTTCAAATCTGAAACTGAAGAGTGAAGAGTATTAAAAACCTGTTTTTTTTCTGCTAGTTCTGTTTGATGGAGATATGAAGTAGTCCTTGTATGTTAGGTGCCATGACAAACTCCTGACAGACAAACTCCTGAAAGACAAACTCCTGAAAGACAAAAAAATCCGCAAATATCCTAGAAAAAATTCTCAATCTTTAGTAATTTGAATATGCTTCAACCAGCAAAGTACTACAATGATCAGAATAACCAGCAAATTTATTATTATTCATTTTTTATTATTTAGGGTTAGGTTAGGTTAAGACACTTTCTGGGCCGAGTGCTGCGGCTAGGAAAGGCTAGGGGGCCGAGCGCTGCGGCCATGGGTTAGGTTAAGTTATGACACTTTTTGGGCCGAGCGCTGCGGCTAGATTAAATATAAATTGTGAAACATTTTTTTTAAATTTGATATTATGGAGTTTGTATTTCAGAAGTTTTTATTTTCAGGAGTTTGTCTCGTCAGGAGTTTGTCTCGTCAGGAGTTTGTCTTTCAGGAGTTTGTCTTTCAGGAGTTTGTCTTTCAGGAGTTTGTCTTTCAGGAGTTTGTCATGGCGCCGTATGTTAATTGGACTGTAAAGTGTATGCGTACCTTTAAAATATCCAAGAAGCCAAGTATTTTGAATTTACGGTTCAAACTTTGCCCCCCCCCCTAGAAGGTCGTAGGGGGTGGGGGAATTTGCGCTTCGCGCGTATTTGCCCCACCAGATTTATTTCTGTATACGAACTTGGCAGGGACTAAAGGTGTAATTTAAAGTTAAATTTCATTTTTAACATGAAGTGTCCATTTACAACGGTATTCCTTGAATCTTTGCCTGATAAAGGATGACGGTTAGTTATCCTTATTAATTTACAAAAATGCACGTAATTTGTGATTACTTTGCCTGTAAGTTTTTTATCTATAAAAATTTTTTAATTTCCTTAGTAGGAGTCGCAGGAAATAGATATTTTCATTAAAATTTTCTTAATTCTTACATCCAATGTTCGAGTATATCAAGAATTATGTAAAGTCAGTTGTGTTGAGTTTAGCGTACACTCTGAATGAAGTCTTCTGGAAATATGAACACCATTTTAGAGATATACACACGGATTTCTCTGCCGTCGCTTATAAGACCATGCATAGCTTAAATTGTAGTGTTCTATCCCCCTCTATCCCTATAAATAAAAGGGGTTTATCCCCCTCTATCCATAAATATAAAAGGTCACCTTAAATTTCGCCATCAGTTTTTTTAACATTTTTAGGTCAAAAATAGATGTTGAAGAATTGAAGGAAGAAGGAGTTCTCTACTGGCCAATATCAGCTCTAAGATTACTCATCCTTGCTAAGAGTAGACCCGGAGATTGGAGTATACTACAGAGAATGCTGGGACACAGGTAAAGATTTGTGGGTTAGGGGACACGTTTACTGATGAAGAGGTTGAGCATGTTAGTGGAGTTATTGGTAATATTTTCAACCATCATAATAAATGGAATCTAATTTCCTGTAAATGTAAACGATGTTTGACAACGATTGTCTTAATTTCGAAACAAAACATATATACTTTGTATGTTTGGGTGTTTTGGGTGTTTTTGTAACTAATAAACGTTTAAACGGCTAAACCGAACGGGCAAAAATTGTGTGTGGGACCTCACATGACCCCAGGGAAGGTCAAAATTGGGGAAAAAAGTCCTGAAAAAAAATTTGAATTTTTTCATGCGCCAATTCTAAAAAAAAATCAACATTTAGTAGGGTATATTTGTTTAATTTTGAAAACCAAAAGCAATTATGAATTTGTTTTAAAACTGATTCTTCGTTTATGAATTATTTTTAATTTTTGACCTCACTAAAAACTGCATTAAAATCATTTCTAATTTGAAATTGTATTTTAGACGTGAATAGTATCCGTTTAGCCACCCATGGACATGGTGTGTACGCTAAAACAGCAATTATGTCGCACTCGTGCCTTTCCAATACAAAGGTAAAGTAGGTTTTGTGCTTTTTTTAAATTTTAAGGGTAATAGATGATATTTTAAATATTATCTTGTTCTTAACTAAGAACTATACCGTATTTTCCGTTCTATTTTGAGGTCACCAGTTTCTTAGCGATCTCAATCTTATCAACAACGTTAACAGAAGATATTTTAGAAAATGTTAACGGCGCCAGAAGACCTTTAAAAATATAAAAACGCATAAAACACATAAAAGAAACTAAAAATGTTCTTAATTTTTAGTAGGTTTAATGCAATTTAAAGCAGCAAGTTAGCGAAACTTGATTTTTTAACAGTTGTTTTCGCTTAGACCTTGAGATTAACTAATCCTATGTTTTGTTGAGATTAGACAAGGGGATTAACAATCCTATGTTTAGTTGAGATTAGACCAGGAGATTAACACTCATATGTTTCGTTTAGATTAGATCAGGAGATTAACAAATCCTATTTTTAGTTGAGATTAGACCAGGAGATTAAGTAATCATATGTTTAGATGAGATTAGATCAGGAGATTAACAAATCCTATGTTCAGATGAGATTAGACCTGCATATTAACTACTTATGTTTTATTGAGATTAGACCAGGAGATTAACTAATCCTTCGTTTAGTTGAGATTAGATCAGAAGATTAACTAATCCTTTGTTTAGTTGAGATTATGAGATCAGGAGATTAACTAATCCTATGTTTAGTTGTAATTAGACCATGAGATTAACTAATCCTTTGTTTAGCTTAGATTATTAGACCAGGAGATTAACTTACCCTATGTTTAGTTAAGATTAGATCAGGATATTAACTAATCCTATGTTAAGTCTCTAATGAATGAGGACGGTACTGTTGATATAAGAGCTGTGGTTGAGATTAGACCAGGAGATTAACTAATCCTATGTTAAGTCTCTAATGAATGAGGACGGTACTGTTGATATAAGAGCTGTGGTTGAGATTAGACCAGGAGATAAACTAATCCTATTTTAAGTCTCTAATGAATGAGGACGGTACTGTTGATATAAGAGCTGTGGTTGAGATTAGACCAGGAGATTAACTAATCCTATGTTAAGTCTCTAATGAATGAGGACGGTACTGTTGAT
>NW_019396740.1:147719-155440 GCF_000591075.1 Eurytemora carolleeae
TGAAATCAATCGAGTTTTGTTCAGAAAACTGTGTAACAGATAATTTCAAAAATAGATTTCATAGAAAAAAAATATTGTTTCAGAGTGCCTATCCTTCGCTAGTGCAGTTGCTTGCCTGAAATGCATAGAGGGCCTTGTCTTGTCAACTAATCCTATAGACCCTGAGGTAGTGATGTGATATTAGTTGGGTCGTTTTAAACTCGATTTAGCTCTTTTTTGCTCATTTTTTGCTCGTTTTTTTGCATATTTTTTTCTTTAGGGTCAAAGTTTGGCATAATGTAGGAAAAGCAAATTTTTAAAAAATTTCGCTAAACATTTATTTACAATGTCAAATTTTAAACCTGATAGAAGATATATGCAACAATCGAAGTTTAATAAAAGCAAAATTAAACAAAATACAGTTTAAAAATCATGGAAGATTTTTTATTAAAAATACAATCCAAAACGATTTACAACATTTCCCTCGGGTAGATTCACCAATTAATATGATAAATAGTATTATGATAAATTTGTCATAAAACCTTAAAATTTAAAAATAGAGCGCCAAACAATTTGAACTGAGTCATGTAGTTTTTTTTGTAGATTGATTATAGAATTCATATTTTATATTGAAAAATTTGATGTTCAACTTTTGAAAATATTTTGTATTTTTACACATTTCATAAAGAGCTAATACGTAACTTATGTTTTGAACGACCCAGAAAAACTATCCAGGACATTTTTGATAAAAGCTTCGTCTGTCAATTATATCAACCAATTAAAAGCCACAAAAAATCTCAGAAATATAAGTCAGCTGTTTCAAACGGATTATTTACTAATCTTCCCATACATAAGTTAATAATATATTCCCAGACAGTGTGGGAGTAATTAATGATGTATCCCCGGCTTTGTGGGAGTAATTAATGATATATTCCCAGGAAGTGTGGGAGTAATTAATGATTTATTCCCAGGCAGTGTGGGAGTATTTACTGATTTATTCCCAGGCAGTGTGGGAGTAATTAATGATGTATTCCCAGGCAGTCTGGGAGTAATTAATGATTTATTCCCAGGCAGTGCGGGAGTAATTAATGATGTATTCCCAGGCAGTGTGGGAGTAATTGATGATTTATTCCCAGTCAGTGTGGGAGTAATTAATTATGTNTATTCCCAGGCAGTGTGGGAGTAATTAATGATGTATTCCCAGGCAGTGTGGGAGTAATTAATGATTTATTCCCAGGCAGTGTAGGAGTAATTAATGATGTATTCCCAGGCAGTGTGGGAGTAATTAATGATTTATTCCCAGTCTGTGGGAGTAATTAATGATGTATTCCCAGGCAGTGTGGGAGTAATTAATGATGTGTTCCCAGTCAGTGTGGGAGTAATCAATGATGTATTCCCAGGCAGTGTGGGAGTAATTAATGATGTATTTCCAGGCAGTGTGGGAGTAATTAATGATGTATTCCCAGGCAGTGTGGGAGTAATTAATGATTTATTCCAGGCAGTGTGGGAGTAATTAACAATTTATTCCCGGGCAGTGTGGGAGTAATTAATGATTTATTCCCAGGCAGTGTGGGAGTTATTAATGATGTATTCCCAGGCAGTGTTGGAGTAATTAATGATGTATTCCCAGGCAGTGTAGGAGTAATTAATGATGTATTCCCAGGCAGTGTGGGAGTAATTAATGATTTATTCCCAGTCAGTGTGGGAGTAAGCGAAATCAAGAAAATTAACTGTAAAAATAGAAATTGTATTATTGTATTAATCCATATTCGAAATGTATTTCTATCTACAGTGAAACCCATAAAACTGTTGAATAGGAAGACGACTTCAAGACTCAATTTGTGACTTTGAACTGTGCAATGAATTTTAAACACCGTATTTGTGCATTGACTGACCACAGATCCATTTCACTAAATAAGTTAATTTTCAAGCCAGTAATGAAACTATTTGATTGATAAGAACTTAACTAATCCACATAATATTGATTAAATGTCGTCTTCTTAATCCACCATTTTGGAATCCAGGAAGCTACTGATGATTGTTTGATGTTGGATAATCTGCTAGAGAAAGCAGTCAAAATGTTTCATCCTAGTCATTATATTTGCACACTAAACAGGTTAATAATATTATATTTGCACACTAAACAGTTTTTATTATTATATTTGCACACGAAACAGGTTTATAATATTCCTAAAACTAGAACTTATAAAGATAAATTATTTATTTCTAGAATAAAACTGAACCCTTCCTAAAACTAGAAGCTATGAAAATAAATTATTTATTTCCAGGATAAAACTGAACCCTTCCTAAAACTAGAAGCTATGAAAATAAATTATGTATTTCTAGAATAAAACTGAACTCTGCTTTCTTAAAGCTTGGAGCTAGAAACCCAAACGAAGCAGAGCTTGAACTTTTAATGAGAAGAAAGGAGTTCCTGGATGAAATTCATCAGGTTAATTTATTTTACATTAAATGTAAAATAATAATTTCAAAAGGGAGTGACTGGCTAGACATAGGAGTTAAGCTGAGAGTGCAGTGTTGCAGAGAAACTTTTCCGGATTTATTTCAGATCTAACATTCTTACGGAATTGACAATCAAACAGGATTTTAAAGATTGTAATTTCGCTCTTGCTGAACAATTATAAATCATAAAAACATCTCAAAGGTATTACATGCATCATAAAAATTTTCTCTACAATACTACACTCTCATCTCAACTACGATGTCTAGCCGGGCATTCCCTTTAAGGAATGAGCTCAATGCAAAGATCGGGATAAGAGAGCTGAGAGCGCAACAGTATAATAAAATTTTAAAAAAATCATTGTTGCGGTTTATAATCTATTTAATCCTAAATGCTGCAGTTTTCGTACAAAGTCGTATAAAAGTTCACAAATACGCATTAGCAAGGAGTATGAAATAGAAGGGAAGATACAACTGACGCGGCCCGCCCTACCATATATGATTATATATGCTTTTCAGACGGTACTCCATTTGTATAAGAAATATACAGAATAGGTTCTTGCATACGCGGTAATTGTACATCAGACAAATAGTTCTTATAAAAATGGAGTACAGTCTGCAAAGCATTTATAATCATATGGTAGGGCTGGCCGCGTCAATTGTATCTCCCTTCTATTCCATACTCCTTGTACATTATGAATCCAAATGGATAATTAAAGAGATGATCCACCTATTTCACCTCCGTTACCCACGCGGACAATGAAACATCTGAAATTACATTTACATACATTTTACGGATTTGAAATTTCATGCATACAATTTCAACGAATTTAACGAATTGGAGAGGACGCTGAACCAGCCTAGGTAGTTCTGAAACTTAGCTCAAATTCATTAATTATAGTCCCTGTTCAAAGACTGTTGAACAGTTGTTAAGATATTATGTGTTTAGTTTATTGAGATTGTTGAACCCGGGTTGACCCAGCGGCGAGGATTATCTTTGTTTGAGCGAGCAATCTGTCATCTTCAGGTCATTCATCAGATTAAGCGAGATCATATTTTAATTTAATTTTATTTATAAAATGACCTTTTAAAATTTTATTTGGAAAGAAACTATTCTGTTGTCTCAACGGAGCTGTCAACAACAAAAAACTTCATGAACCCTCAATAGAAATTGATATAAATACTATTGTATTGCAGTACTTAAAGGGACTGTTAACTTAATTTATAAAGACACTCAATTAAAAGAGTTGATACCATCAATATTACATAAACCTTCTCTGTGGTCACGTGATGTCCAACAAAAAATTTGGGCCCGATCAATTCAGCCCTTTTGACGTTTATTGGATACAAACAAACAGACAGACAAGCCAAATTTATATATAGAAGAAATCAAGTCTTTCCAATAAAATCTGATTTTCAAATCCCTATATCTTTTTAAGGACTTAGAAGACCTGAGATTTTTAAAATTATGAATTCTGTTAGATAAATAGTCAAAGTTTGAAATATCAAAAGGTTTACACCATCAGGTTGCAAAGATACAGAGATTAGAAAGGAACAGATAAGTGTTCATATTTTATGCTTTCGATTAATATCTCTTAAAATGTTCAGAATTTTTAGAATTGTAAAAGATTTAAAATCAAAACCCGCTTTTTTATTTAAAGACTTAATAAAGACTATTTTCATTCTGGTTTTTAACTGTCATGAATAAAAGCAAATAAAATAAAAATTGTTTACTCTCTGTAGACGAGAGTTTTGTACTATACAGTGATAACCAGAAAACCCTGAAAAAGGAGGACGACTTTTGGAATCAAGTTGTAACTTTTGAACGTCCAATGAGCATAAGACACAGCAACAGTGTAACGTAAACAGACCCATTTCACTAGGTTAGTGATTTAATAATTGCCTAGTAAAACTATTTGTTTTGTAACAACATCAAATACTCTTAATTATGTCGTCTTCCTTTTCCTATGTATTCTGGTTATCACTGTAGAGCGTAAAATTTTTCATTTTTTTCATTAAAAAAAAATATATTCTAGAGCGTGATAGGAAACCTAGACGATTGCCTGGAGTGCTTGGAACATTTTAGTGTGGGAAGCTATATGGACGATGTCAACTTTAAGGTAAAGGTTCTTTTCAGTTTCAACACCTAAAACTAAAATTTAAAATTCTATTAGTTTCATAACTTTCTGCCTCCATGCTGAAATCTTGAATCAATTATGAAAAAAAACGGTATTTATTTATCTTTTTTATTCGTCAAAAAATTTATTTACAATTTTTTAAAAATATTCATAATGCTTCATCAAACCAAGAAAATGGTAAGGTTTATTAATAATACAGTGAAATAAGAAGACGACCTTAAGTAAATCTTGTAGATTTGGACTAAAAGTCGTCTTCCTTTTCCACTGTGGAAAAGAATTATGTAGTTCAACCTAAACGCCGTTTCTGAAAGTGACTGAAAGCGTAACTTCAAGGGACCTTTCATGCTTTACATGGCTTTACATGATTCACAACGGTACCCTTGAGACCTTAGCATTGCAATCTTTGCATGGAGGGTCAAATGAAATTACGCTTACATCCCCTTTAAGCATTTTTGTTTTTTGTTTAGGCTGGAGCAGCAAGAGATGATGCAGAACTCTGGTTGGACGAACTCAGATCTGGATTGTCTTTGAAAACTGTGTAAACATACATTTCATCCAAATTAAGAGAAAAAAATTCAATTGTCGATTTAAACTGCTTCATTCATTGCTTCACTGAAAAATTAATTATTTTGCATATCAATGACACTATCACACATAGCTGTAAACATACAGGGTGTCCCACGGAACATGACAATAAAGAGAAAAAGCTTGAATATCGTCTTTGATCATAGAAATAATTTGCGGCATTCATTTGTCAACTTTCTCTCTGAATGAAATTCTTTTTATCTCTGGTAATATATGAATTACAAAAAAGGTAGACCACATTTTGGACCAGGAGTGTTTGTGTTTAATGTTTATTAATTCAATTATTTTTCTTCTACCATTGGGTTGATGTAAATGCCACAAATTATTACAAAAGTTCAAAGACGATATTCAAGTCATCTCTGAACTCATGAGAAACTCTGTATTTGATGTACATGAGAAACCCCATGTATTTGATGTACATGAGAAACCCCATGTATTTGATGTGCATGTTACGACTTCGAGTGATATTGAAATTGAAAAATGAGCCACCCCGTTCCAAATATTATTATAGTTTGTAACAAAACAACTTTTCCTTAAATTGTAAAATATTCCAATGTTTGCAATACAATGGCAGTTTTTTAACGTTTTAGAGTTTAATGTTAAATTAAAAAGTTTATTTAGATTTTTGATAATCTGACATTGCTCAGTCTAATTGTAACATACTTAAATATAAGAATAAAGTTCCATTTAAACTATTTTTATCTTTTTTTATTTGATTGGGGATTTTCAGCCCTTCTAATCGTTTAAAAAGACGCAAAAAAGTGCTGTAATATTTAGTTCTTATATTTAGAATGGGTCGTTTTTGTCGTCCATTTGTCATAAAACTATGTCGAATATTCGAAAATCTCTCCGTTGACTTCAGCTAACCAATATTGTATAAGAAACAAAAAAATCATTGATACAGGGTGTTCAAAATATAATTGTATGCTAGATACAGGGAGTTCAAAATATAATTTTATTCTAGATACAGAGAGTTCAAAATATAATTGTATTCTAGATGCAGGGAGTTCAAAATATAATTGTATTCTAGATACAGGGAGTTCAAAATATAATTGTATTCTGGATACAGGGAGTTCAAAATATAATTGTATTCTAGATACAGGGTGTTAAAAATATAATTGTATTCTAGATACAGGGTGTTAAAAATATAATTGTATTCTAGATACAGGGTGTTCAACTTATTATTGTATTCTAGATACAGTGTGTTCAAAATATAATTGTATTCTAGATACAGGGTGTTCAACTTATTATTGTATTATAGAAACAAGGAGTTCAAAATATAAGATACAGGGTGTTAAGAATATAATTGTATTCTAGATACAGGGTGTTCAACTTATTATTGTATTATAGAAAAAGGGGGTTCAAAATATAATTGTATTCTAGATACAGGGTGTTAAAAATATAATTGTATTCTAGATACAGGGTGTTCAACTTATTATTGTATTCTAGATACAGGGTGTTCAAAATAAAATTGTATTCTAGATACAGGGTGTTCAACTTATTATTGTATTATAGATACAAGGTGTTCAAAATATAATTGGTTTCTAGATACAGGGTGTTCAAAATATAATTCTTTTCTAGATACAGGGAGTTTAAAATATAATTGAATAATAGTTACAGGGTGTTAAAGATTTAATTGAATTATTGATTCAGGGTGCTCAAAGAAAAATTATAATATAAGAACATGGTGGAAAGTCATAGTTATGGAGAACCTTAATTTAAATTAGCCAATTTTTTAAAAACCACATATTTTAACATTTTTGAAGCAGAAATACGCAAATCATTTTTGTAAAGAACCGTCTGTTGAAAATGAACAATCTTAAAAAAAAGATAAATAATGATGTCTGATTCAGTCTTAATCAAGCAAACCTTTTAATATCACTTTAACGAAAGAATTAGAAAATGATAAGAAAAAAGCCAACTAACAATGTGAAATAATGATTCTTGACAAAAATATTGATATTATCTCTACACAACTATCTTACAGGCGTTAAACAAATACTCTTAAACCTTATGGACTCTGATCCCAAAACTTAAACCAATAAACCCAGTTTCAGAAACAGAGTTTCAATGAATGTGTACTAGGCAATTGTTGTTGAGAAATGCTATTTTCTAGGAATAATTTCATGAATATCTATTTTCATTTTTAATTTCTTAAAGGGACAGTCGATAAATTTCATGAATATCTATTTTCATTTTTAATTTCTTAAAGGGACAGTCGATAAATTTCAAACGACTCTCTATTTTCAGAAGGTCATCACCGATTCACATCATTGTGAGAGATAACGTCGATTTTCTGTTTAAAAAGTGTTAAATTTTGATAATTTCTCCAGTTATTCTTTTTCTACAGAAGCAAGAAATCCACAAATAAAAATAACCAGTCTATTTTTACATTATTTTTTTTCACATTCTTTATTTTTTTACATTCGGTACGGAATTGGTTAATTTTCCTTATATTCTTACAGGGTTACTCGTAAAGGATGAGACTTTAGATACTACTCTACGGAATTTGTTCATTTTTTTCTTACATTCCCTTGTTTCTTATGGATCGACCTTTGG
>NW_019396741.1:0-17935 GCF_000591075.1 Eurytemora carolleeae
TAAAGCAACTTTAAGCTTCGCCATGGCAGCCAGAAATTCTCTAAGACTGGAAGCATTAGGTCCTTCTCTGAAAGTTCGAAATATACTTAATATCTTCTACATTGAAAAAACTAATTTATAATTCAACTATTATTTTCAAAACACTTTAGTTTATTTAATTTCATTCATAAAATAATTTGGAATTCACCAGTCCCCACTCAAGTTCAAAAATACTTTATGCTTCTATTAAATACTCGATTTACTTCATATTTGATCGTTTTCTAAGTCGACTTTATGCTTTTAGACTCATGCACTGAAATACTACCTTATTATGGCTTCTACATCTTTGCTAACATTATAGTAGCTGATCACGTGATCTAGTTCCTCAAGGGTTCGATCTATATTCTCCTGTCTACGCTGTAGGTTCCCAGTCTCCTAACAACAAGGGTATTTAAACATTTACTCAAGATCAGAACTTTTATGTGGATATTGTTGACCTTAAACGCTAGATCTCGATATCAATGGGGGCACTTTTAAATTTAAGGATAAAACCTTGATTCCTCAAATAAAAGTTATCTCTGCAGGGTATAACCATCAGACATCTGATTAAAAGAATGTCCATGAAAGCTCACTTCAATATTTATAAATGGGGGACCCTATAAAGAACGGTTATAGCAAAATAAACTTTAGATCTTTAGTTGACGGTTTCCATGAAATGTAAAGTCGAGCTTTCTGTGTAAATGAGCCTCCGCCAAACAGCACAGCCTTTTTTAAATTTTTAGCGGAGGCTCATGGCGGGGGGATTCCCTCCCTATTTTCACTGTCATATTACCTGATAAACAGGAAGAATAGTTTCCTCTAGTTTACCGAGCCTGGTCTCGAATGAGCTCAATATCTCCAGCATTCCGCTCGTTAATCTCTCTGATTCAGAACATTGATCCTATGTAACCAACGTTTACTTTTAATTTCAAGTAGCAGTTTGATCTTACTCCAGCACTTTCTGACAAAAAATAAATAACTAAATTGGGTCTGCTATTTAATCTGCTAAAGAACAACTAACAGGGTCTGCTACACTAAAATTTTATTAAATCTGCTAAAAAACAACTGGGTCTGCTACACTACAATTTTATTGAATCCCCTAAAAATCCACAAACTGGGTCTACTTCACCAAGGTTTTAATAAATCTACCGCAAAAAAATGGCTACACAAGAATTAGCAGCTACAAATTAACTAAACTGGGTATGCTACGCATAAATTTTTCAAGGCTGCTCTCACAAACCATCTAAGCTGGGGCTTAATTGTTTAATTGGTGTGATTATGTTAATATATCACGGGTGTGATAATTTAAAACATCTCTTTTCTGACTACAATTTTAATAAATCTGTCTCAAAATCATCTAAAATGGGTCTGATACACTTCAATTTTAAGAAATTTGTCACAAACGATCTAAACTGGGTCTGCTACACTTAAAACTAAATTTAGATTAATAGATTCTCAATCAAACTTTTACTTATTTATGATATACTAGGTTGCGAAACTAGCATTGCCTGGATACTAATCTTACTCTAAAATATTCAACCCAATCAACTTAGACCTTTGGAACAAAGCCACGAACATTCCCCTGGCTCAAACCAGTTCCTCGGTGTGTGAGGCAAATCAGTCGAGTTCCTAAGTTTTCATCGGACATACAAACAGATTAATACTTTGTAGCTATCTAGTTTATATATATAAAAGTTGTAATCTCTGTTTGTTTGTCCGATCAAAACTCAGGAACCCTTGGACCGATTTGCCTTAAATTTTGATTGGGAAACTTGGTTTTAAGATTCTTTTTTGAGTGGGTAGACTTAAATGGCGAAAATTCAGTTTCTCGGTAAAATCGTTCAAGTGCGAGTAAACGACGGGAGTAACTTTTAGTAACCTGGGCAGCGCTGGGTTCCCAGACTTGTACATGTATAAAGTTGTAATCTCTGTGTGTCTGTTTGTTTGTCCGATCATAACTCAGGAACTCCTAACCCGATTTGCCTTAAATTTTGATAAGGAAACTCGGGAAGACCACGGGAATGTTCCTAGCTTAGTTTTGAGATTCTAAGTTGAATTCCTAGACAAATTCCCGTAAACGCCCCTGAATAGATGAAACTTGACAATTTTCAAATAAATCAACATTAAAATAAATAAAGGTTTTCCTTTAGCCAGTTCAAATTCTCTTTTTCAACGTGAAGTTTAGATCCAGGACCAACATTGTGCACCCCTCCACTGGAGTGTTTGGACATGTAGTCCATCTGAAAAACTGAATGAAGATAAACAAAATATAATTTTTTTAAAATAAAATATTAAATTATCATAACACATAATATTGATTTTATTTTAAGACCTTGCATCTTTTCCTTCAGGTTTCTTAGGATTGAATTGAGATCTTGTTTGAACCTGTATATTCAGTATTCACACACACACAAATCGTCCGGGGGGGGGGGGGCAGAAGGGGGGTTCTTTTAAAATAATTTTTTCCCCAGATGCTATGTTCGTTGGTTTGAGGGGTTTATTGATGAAAAGGGGAAAATATGTAGGTAAAAAGTATCAAAAAGGATGGAAAAACTTTCCTTTTGAGTCCCACTTTTCCTTTCCCCCCATAGCATCAAAAAAAAATTCCACAAGTGCACAGGGGAAGGGGGGGGGGGAAGGGGCTTCTAAAAAATATATATTCCTGGATTGGAAACCATGCCACCAAATTATACCAAGAAAAGTTGCAAGGTTATAATTTTATCATGTAACAAAAGTTGGGTAAGAAGAGTACAGTACATTCACATCGTAATCATGAGTATTCTTGATTTAAAAACATTCATCTTCTTTTAAACGCAAACATACAGGGTGTCCCGAGACAAATTTTTTGCTCCAGTAGTTCAGCTTTTACAATAAATATTCAGTTCTAATGATATGCTGAAACCTGAACAAAAACTATTTTTTTCAGAACATCTTAGAATAGCAATTTTACTAGGTGACGACGTATAAAAGAGAAAAATGACAAAAATGTGTTGAGAAACATTCAAAATTCTATTTTCTACACGCCAATGGGGGATAATTTGACAATTGTTAAACATCCTGAAGATTGTGAAAACATTATTGCACATTTAATAATTCTATTTTTAGGAATTCATTTCACACTTAGAATAGTTTTTTAACAACCTTTAAATCAATGCCGTATAGGTGGATTAGACCAAAGAATAAATATTTATATTTTGTCCACAACTAAACACTGATCATCCAGTACTTTAACATATCACAAGGGTTTATTATGTATAAGGGGAGGGATAACAAAAAGTTTTATGACTTATATATTTATTATGAAACTTCTTCATAGATCGCAACTCCACTTTAAAAATCTGAAAATAGAGCCTTATTTTCAATTTTCAGTATTGGAAATAAACATACTTTTTTCATTTATTATAAAAGTTAATTCCTAGAGAAGTTTATTTTGTAAATTTAATATTTAGCAGTTTTTATTGTAAAAAACTGAAATTGGAGAACTTGTAAATAAATATTATTAATAATTTACAGAAGAATTTACAATATTGGAGATCTGAACTAACGAAATTAGTTTAACATAAAAATATTTTCTTTCATTAAATATTCGGCCAAACGCCACTGGAAACGTAATTTTTGGTATCGACAAATTATCTTTAAACTATAATTTCGTAAAATCGATTCGGCCAGGTTGCAATCATGTTCGGATAAACGAAACCCTCTAGAAAATGCCCCTAGGTTTCTGACACAGTGTCAAGTGTTGGATTGTTCCCAGTGCAACCTTCTCCATCCTAGTCCTCGATAGATTGGGTTCTCTCCGGACATCTGGTTTGCAACACCTTCATGTTCGGAGTCCTGCAAACCAAATATTCATATTCAAAATTGAGAAGGAAAAAATGGTGCCTTAGCGGTGTTATAGCTAGCTTATCTAGTATAATGAAAAATAATTAAAGGGAAAATATGTCAGTTTTTCAAGTTTTTTAAAAACTATTTTTGATCCTCAACCTCATTCAAAAAAATGAACTTTCCCTCCGATTTAGAGAAAAACGCTTTAATTTAATAAATGAGGATTAGCTTGACAAGTTGACATATATCTTAGAACTTAAAATTGATATGCAAGCCTGGTTTTGACTTTTAATTTGGACAAAATAAATAAGCTATTTAGTAAAATAAATCTCCTAACGATTACCATGCCGAGTGCTGAGCATAATAAATTAAGGACTTTAATGGGAACAAAATACTTAATGCTCATAGGCATCATATCTTATAATAAAGCTCTTCGCTCATGTATGTTATCTATAGCTGGCCAAACGGCTGCACCAAATGGGTTGAAATTTTTTCAGGAAACCCAAAGGCTAAAAAATCTATTTTTTTTTAATTCAACGGACAACGCCGGTCACTTCAGGTTATTAGATATTTTAAAAAATTAATCAAGGTTTTGAACAGAATATTTTCCTGTTCTTGTCCCCTTCTCCTTCTGCTTCGCAAATGTTGACCACAATACTTGGCGTGGCCACGTTGTTTCCGCAGATAGTAACTAATAGATACAACTTGTAGAATTTAGAAATAAAACTAAAATATTTTCACACCTCAAATTTATAAATAAAACTTGTATATTTTTACCCGTAGAATTTATAATAAAAGTAGAATATTTTCACCCTGTTGAATTCGTATAGTCAGATATTAACCGTGTACTGCATTTAAATGTGTACTGTGTATCCCTGATGTACTCGGATGAAGCATATGCTCTTCTCCAGGAACAAGCTGAGCCATGGCAACCAGCAGATCGTAATCAACTACAGGATTCCCTTCTCTAAATAAATCAATTTGTTAAACAAGAAATATACCATTAGAAGACAATAGATTTATCGATAAATCGACAAGAATTGATTAGATAAACAAATAAACGATCAAAACTCCTCGTAGATCATTTAAATCATTTAACCATACCTCATTCAACAAATTTAATTTAATCTTAAGAATAATAAAACTTCAAGAGAAAGGGATTGAGATTTGTCATGATGGTCAGTTAGATCATACACCTAATACTGTGTTTTGACCAGGGGGCGGAAACGTCATGTGTGTGTGTCTGTATCAAAAGAGTGTGTGTGCTCCCATCCAACCAGAGGACTACAAGGAGGAGAGATAAGTTGTACTCACCTAGGTTGCTCCCATCCAACCGAAGGACTACAAGGAGTAGAGATAAGTTGTACTCACCTAAGTTGCTCCCATCCAACCGGAGGACTACAAGAAGAGATAAGTTCAACTCACCTAGATTGTTCCAATCCAACCGGAGGACTACAAAGAGGAGAGATAAGTTGTACTCACCTAGGTTGCTCCCATCCAACCAGAGGACTACAAGGAGTAGAGATAAGTTGTACTCACCTAGGTTGCTCCCATCCAACCGGAGGACTACAAGGAGTAGAGATAAGTTGTACTCACCTAGGTTGCTCCCATTCAACCGGAGGACTACAAGGAGAGATAAGTTCAACTCACCTAGATTGTTCCAATCCAACCGGAGGACTACAAAGAGGAGAGATAAGTTGTACTCACCTAGGTTGCTCCCATCCAACCGGAGGACTACAAGGAGAGATAAGTTGTACTCACCTAGGTTGTTCCCATCCAACCGGAGAACTACAAGGAGGAGATATGAATTGTATTCACCTAGGTTGCTCCCATCCAACCGGAGGACTACAAGGAGAGATAAGTTGTACTCACCTAGGTTGCTCCCATCCAACCGGAGGACTACAAGGAGGAGAGATGAATTGTACTCACCTAGGTTGCTCCCATCCAACCGGAGGACTACAAGGAGAGATAAATTATACTCACCTAGGTTGCTCCAATCCAACCGGAGGACTACAAGTAGGAGAGATAAATTATACTCACCTAGGTTGCTCCCATCCAACCGGAGGACTACAAGGAGGAGAGATAAGGAATTGTTTCTCTAAAGGAGGAGGCTGGAGAAAACCTTCCTCTGGGTCAGACGGAGCAAATACCCTGATAAAACAAATATTAGAAAATTCATAAAATTGTAAAGGGACCAAAAATAAATTTGAGCTACGTCGCTGAACTTACCACTGTGTCGGTTCAAATTTGAACCACCGATACAAATTTAAAGATTAAGGAAGGATTTAAATCAGTGATTCAACTTTGAACCGACGGTAGGAAGTTCAAAAGAAGTTGATCTAACTTAAGCTTGGTTACGAGTTAATTGAAGAAAAAGTTGGAAAGCAAACAGATTGTGTGAAGACCCAATTTAAAAAAAAGCGAAACGTTCTTTTAACCAAATAAATGCTGCTCAGTGATAATAGAAAGATATTTACTTAAGAATTTATCTATATAAAAATTCCAAGTATAATTATTGTTTATAAATATTTCTGTTCGAACAATAAAAAAGCTTCGAATATTAGAAAATCTTTCAGCAACAAGGCCCAAAAATATCAATACAATTTGGTTCTTAATTAAGGACCTTTTTTAAGCGTGAGTTAAACATGTCTGAAATTATATCTTTAATTAAAATTGTATTACCTGATGAAATATATATTTATTGTGTGTTCTCCAACTTTACTGAGATCTAGTTTATCTTTAGCTAAGGTAGCGTTAGAGTGAGACATGAAGTCAACCCGCACTCTTCTAAAAATATAGAATTTTGAAGAAAAAAATTAATGGATTTGAGTCCTTTGGATCAAATATATTTTGCTCCCTGGGCCAATGGGCGAAACTTATGGTGTCAAATATATGTTTCAATCCATAGAAAATTTAAAAGTTTTCAAAAATAAATTTTATTTGCCGTTGAGTCCGGTCAGGATTAATTTTATTGAAACCGAATCCAGGATCCAGATCCGGATGGAAATAAAAAACTTGATCCTAAGAATATGAAATAATTCAAATTATCTTTATTTTCCACAATTCAGGAAATAAAACCCTAANCCCCCCCACCTTTCAATTTCCTCCCCTATCGCCTTCTCCCTCCTGGCTTACCTGAATGTTCTAAAGTAGTAGAACATGACTGACTGGTCAAACATTCGAAACTTTGCCTCGAATGATTTCTTGCAGGACTCGTCGACGTACACACTGAGGTCCACGTTGACAACAATTAAAGATTTAGGAGGTGGGTCTTCTTCTTCCTCATCCTCCTTCAACAACAAATAATTAAAACTTAAAAAATGGTTGGTGAGGGGGCGATTCTAGTTGCACATATTAAGTTGATATTTAAAGTTATATATTTTTCTGACTATTTTTCAGACTTATCGTAGAAAGTAACCGTCGAAAGAGAGTGGGGAAAAGCTTTAAAATCATAAAATGCGATATCCAGAAGAGTATTAGTATCAAATTGTAAACTTTTATATTATTTAATGTAATTTTGCTTTAGACAAATATAAATGATGAATATATATCTGTGATTTATAACTTGACGTAATGGTTCTGCTTACAGTGTTATCAAAATAATTTTTTAATACCTGCATCTCGTCTAACTGAAGACCATCTGCAGCCAGTACGAGCATTTCTTCGGCGCTACAATAAAAAGATTTAAAATACGAGTTAATTTTGAAATCAAGTTATTTGGCGTTTTTAACCAACCGGAAATCGTCTAGTATTTGGCTTTAACAAACCTGAAATCGTCTAGTATTTGGCTTTAACCAACCTGAAATCGTCCAATGAATCCCTGTCCATGCTAGATCCCTCAGAGCCAGGAGTTCCAAGCTTGCCTCGCATATTTTAAAACTTTCAGCACCTTAAAGTAAATTTTGAACTTCCAATTATATAATCATATAATCATAAGGGTGCACACAGAAATATAGGGTCCGTCCTAGAGAACGATTTTGGCGGCTTGCAAAGGCTTGGGGGGGCCGAGCGCGGTATATTCCTAGAGAACGATTTTTGGACCCCCCCCCTATCAATTTTGTACATGGGTCTGATAGGAAGTGTCTTAACTTAACCTAACCCGTGCCCGCAGCGCTCGGCCCCCTAGCCTGTCCTAGATGCAGCGCTCGGCCCAGAAAGTGTCTTGACTAACCTAACCCGTGGCCGCAGCGCTCGGCCCCCTAGCCCGTCCTAGCCGCAGCGCTCGGCCCAGAAAGTGTCTTAAACTAACCTAACCCTAAATAACAAAAAAATAAATAATAATAAATTTGCTGAAAAATAAATGGTCATGTACAAAATTGATAGAGGGGGGGGGGGTCCAAAAATCGTTCTCTAGGAAATTACCGAAATATATGCCTAACAAGCAATCGTACACTGGTGATTTCTTAGAGAACGATATTTGGACCCCTCCCTCCCTCCTATCCATTTTGTACGTGACAACTTAATTTTCAGTTTTTAGCGAAATTATTATTACTTATTTTTTTTATTACTAGCCTATCTTCTAAATAAATTTTGAACATGTTCTCTTTGTGTACATCGTAAAACAAAACAAAAATAATTCGCGGATTTTCACAAAAAAATTCGTGGATTTTCAAAATTTTCAAAAATTTAATGAAGATCGAATTTTAATGGAGACAAATATTTGAAATTTTGATCATTCATAAACCTTCCCTGGGGCTCCGTGAGGTCCCACAAAAAAATTTGGGCCCGATCGGTTCAGCCGTTTTGACGTTTATTGGATACAAACAAACAAACACCCAGACAGACAAGCCAAATTTATAAATAGATTTTAGGGTTAGGAACTGGTTAAGACAATTTCTGGGCCGAGCGCTGCGGCTAGGACAGGCTAGTGGGCCGAACACCGCGGCTAGAACAGGATAGGGGGCCGGGCGCTGCGGCCACATGACCAATGATATCCATGCGATACATGAGAACCATGTACAAAATTGAAAGGAGGGTGTGCGGGGGACCAAAAATCGTTGTCTAGGAAATCACCAATGTACGATATGCAGTATGTCAAATAACTTGGGTCCGTCCTAGTATACGATTTTTGGTTAGGTTTAGACAACTTATGGGCCGAGCGCTGCTGATAGGACAAACTAGGGGGCCGATCACTGCGGCCACCCGACCAATAATATCCATGATACATGAGATCAATGTACAAATTGATAGGAGTGGGTCGGGGGTACATATTTTGTTCTCTAAGAAATTACGAATAACTTTCTGAAAATGTAATAGCTCAACTAGTAATATTTTATCCATTAATTAGCATAAATAAAAAACTAAAAAGAAAATATGGAAAAAGTCTGCGAGTCTGTCCTAGTGAACGATTTTTGGATTCCCCCCAGGCCCACTCCCCTCCTATCAATTTTGTACATGACCAAATTAGTATTTATTTAGCATTATTTAGGGTTAGGTTAGGTTAAGACACTTTCTGAGCCGAGCGCTGCGGCCACCGTTTAGGTTAGTTAAGACACTTTCTGGGCCGAGCGCTGCGGCTAGGATGGGCTAGGGGGCTGAGCGCTGCGGCCACGGATTAGGTTAAGTTGAGACACTTTCTGTAAGATCCATGTACAAAATTGATAGGAGGGGGGGGGGGTCCAAAAATCGTTCCTAGGAATATACCAAGTCTGCAATTGCTTAGTTTTATAATAATTAATGCGATGTCTTTTACTCCTAAAATTTAAAAGATATTTTATGTTGCTGTGAAATAAATAAATAAATTGTCGTGGAAAATCTCGGCTTATATCACGTTTCAATTTGCAAAATTATTAAGAGAAGTTACACTCTGTACTACCGATATATTTGTTACTGAAAATACAATTTTTTGAGTTTGACGTCAGATTTGCATCGATAGGCTTTCCTAAAGAAATTTCTGAACCGGACGGTGATTGGCTAATTTCTCCTCGGAGGATGAGAATGGACCAATGGGAAGTCAGAAAACAACATTCTATTACTAAGGAGGATAAGTAGATAGTAGGAATGACGACATTAGGTGAGAAATTCACTTAATTAAACGTCAAAAGAACTCGAAGTTACATATCAACTGGCCTGGCCTATGCAAGGGCGTATACAGGGGGGCAGTCCTCCTAGACCTGTAAATAGTGGGCGTAGCCAGGTATGTTTGTTTCACCATGGTTGCAACCTGGTGTTTTTTATACCTCAAGACTCAGGTGTTTTTAACTTATTTTTGGATTTTAGGCAAAGAAACTTATGAATCACATGATTATCACAGAACAAATCGAGTGCAATTTCAGATGTAATGTGTAAAGGTAGTTTTTTTTGATTTTATGGAAAGAAACTTATGAATCACAGAACAAATCTAGCTGTGTAATTTCAGATGTAATGTGTAAGGTAGTTGGCAGAGTTGGCAACCCTTCGTGATCATGCTGTTCAATCAGTGCAATTTAGAAGATTGTATTCGTGGACCATAGAGACCACGAGCCACATGCCTGACGAGACAGAGAATGACAGAAGTCCGAATGAAAGATCTATTTTATAGAATGCACATTGCATTTTTAGATGCCAAGCCTTCTTGGCTTGGCATGAGCTTGGAGGTACATAAGTAAAAGACCATTTTTAAAAAAAAATTTGAATTTAATTTACTTTATTCATTGCACCGCCGTTTTGTAATCTTTCAATTTTTAAAGTACAGCTGAAGAGCCAAGCGTTGTCCGTGGAATTTAAAAATCGAATTAAAACAAACAAAAAACTTATAATTTATTTAGCAATTGTGTCTTCCCCAAGGGATCCATGAGTGTCCTCACTGACCTCACTATAATTCAGCCCATTTGATTCAGCCGTTTGGCCAGCCATAGCAAACATATAAATGAACGAAGAGCTTTATTATAAAGATCAACATCCATTTTTTACCTACCCCTCCTGAGTTAACCATTATGCCAAAGAATCTGCAGGGGCCCCCGTCCCCCTCCGAGGTGCGGGGGGCTGGATGATTATATTGCCCCCATCCTCTTGAGTACGCTATGAATACGCTGAAATCCTGGGATTGATGACAATAATTTGCTTTTATATTTTTACATCATTGTTAATAAGATTAAGAATATTTTACGTAAGAGCTTGATTCGTGACAATTTCGGGGTTTCCTAGCATCTGAATGGACTGTTAAGGAAAAATGAAAGGGGTTATAGGCTGAAACCTATCTCGTCAAATTGATATAAAACTGTGTCAAAGGACAGCGTTATACCAAAACTGATATATAGGAGATGTGATCTATAGAGTTAAAGTTTTAAACAGATCATATTCAGCAAATACGCAACGAATCTGAAAAATACGACAACGTAGAGGAGCCTAAACAGCTTAGGTACGCTCCTATTATAATTTGAATATATTATACTTTTTTCGTTTATATTAGATTTCATTGAAAATATAATTGATATGTCTGTATCATGAGACCAGAATTTCCACAAATGACAGTGCTGTATCATTGTCACGTGATACAGATATTTTTATGTTTACAATTTAGCATTTATTCTCATATGAAATAATAATACTTGTAAAAACTGAGGAGCTTAAAAACCTTTCCTGGCAAATAAGGGAATGTGCAGCGCAAGACAAAAGCTAATTTTAGATGGAATTAAATTGAACTTTTAAATACGAACTAAATAAAAATTGATATAAAAATAGAGGAGGGGCTTGCTTTAGAAACTTTTTGGAACCCTGCAGTATTATTTAATTTATGAATATTTAGTTGTGGATATTAGCGAGTAAAATATCTATCTATATAAATAGAGTAGAAATCTCTGGGTTTTTTTGGACGTTTTTTTCGGATGTCCGATCATAACTCTGGAACCTCAAATATTAATAGGGGAATTCGGTAGTACCAAGGGAATGTTCTTAGCTTGGTTTTAAAAACCCCGAGTTCAGTGAGTTGATTATTTAGAGAAAGTTTAGTTTCCAGCTGGATATTTATAATTAGAGAAATATAATAATTATTTACTGAAACAAGTTATTTTAAACTGACCTATATAATTATTAGATAGGTTTATCTCTTATCATGAAAACGGATAAACTCTGTGGAGGTGATGTATCAGTATCAGCTGTCTACTTCTATATATCCAGCTCTAGTTTTAGTTCTAGTTCTACTTCTACTTCTAGCCTGTTTCGAGTTCTAGCTTTGATTTAAGTTCTTGTTCTAGTAATAGTTCTTGTTCTTGTTCTTGTTCTTGTTCTAGTTCTAGTTCTAGTTCTAGTTGTTATTCTAGTCCTAGTTCTAGTTCTAGCTCTAGTTCTAGTTCTAGTTCTAGTTCTTATAGTTCTAGTTTTAGTTCTTGTTCATAGTTCTAGTTCCAGTTCTAGTTCTAGTTCTGGTTCTAGTTAGTTCTAGTTCTTAAAGTTATAGTTCTAGTTCTAGCTCTAGTTCTAGTTTTAGCTCTAGTTCTAGCTCTAGCTCTAGTTCTAGTTCTAGTTCTAGTTCTATCTCTACTGTTATCCAAACCTAACGCTAAACTCTAGTGTACAGTAATAAGAATGAACTGGATAAAGGACTGGTGGATTAAATCTTTTTTCCTCTGCTGCTTAGGTATTTATTTTCTATTCTAATTATTGAAAAAATGTGAAAAAATCTTGAAGGTTATTTTCGCAAAAAATGAGAGGGATGCGATCCTGTATTTAAGAAATTTTTTATTTCTTTAAAGAATATTGGTTTAATATTTTCGACGGATCTCAAAAATATTTTTCATGTCCCCAGTCAACAATGATCATAAAAACACAAAACAGATAAAGATATAAGAGTTTATTGAATATGGTTTTAAACTAGTATAAATACATATATATATTATATATGTATACAAACATAGAAACTTATAACATACATGTATATAAATCACATAAAATCTTACCACATACAATATACATGTACATGTGAGTTGTAATTCTTTTAACTTCTGCAAACTGGTGAACAGTCGAAAAAAGTTTTTCCATGATTTGTTAATGAAAAAATATGAAACTATGATTAACTTATGCCCGAATATATTTAAATGTTAATCGTTTTTGTATTTTGAATGATATTTTTTTCGTATTGATAGCTAATGTCTCTCTTTCAGATTTCTAAGAAAGGAAAATTATCTTTAAGAAAATCTCGAAACCTCTTAAAAAATTATAAATTTTATTTTAAAGGAAGGGGGGGGAGATGCAATAATTAAAGGAAGGTGGTGGGAGATTAAAAAACTGAGGGATTCGAGGATATGCATCAATTTTAAGGGGGTTGGAGAAGTAACAATTGAAGGGGGGACGTGGGTGGATGCAACAATTAAAGGGAGGGGGGAAGAAGATGCAGCAGCAAGATAAATTAAAGTTTTTAACTATGCAACTATGCAATTTAACAAACTATCCTTGCAACATCACTAAATCAAACCAATTCCCCACAAATATTTAAATTTGTGCAATTCAATATCATTTCAAGGAATTGTTGTGCAAATTCCATTTTATTGAGAGTGGAAACAAAGTGGAGTTTTAGGTCAAGATTTAAATATAATTCCCCGCGGACCTGCTTTCTAAACCAAAAATTTCAAAAGGAAGATTTATGAGTTAAAGAAAATTTTCCCAAAAATGAAGTTTACCTGTGATATTATTGGTAAAACTTTAAACCTTATTATTGGTAAAACTTTAAACCTTATTATTGGTAAAACTTTAAACCTAATTTTTTTGACAATTGACTTTTAATTTGACCTGTTCAACAATCTTCAAATTCCAACAAAGGAATTGAGTTTTTGCCACAAACTCAAATCTTCTGATCCCAATATCTTTGCAATCTGATGGTGCAAACCTTTTGTATTGATTTCTTTAGAATGACCGGTTTCAAACTACTCTCACTATATAAACTGTGTTTTCTTTAATTCTTTATTCAGATGGTGTTACTTGGTAGAAGAGAGTTTAGATGTTTAACTGAAATAGATTGAAGTATTATAGCAACAATTGCAATATAACATTGATAGGAACAATTTTTATAATGATTTCATATAATTACTTACACGAATGTCATCAATTAAGAAAGAAATCAAAGTAAGTTTACATCAGCGTCCATGGTTGGTTAAAGCCTTACTGAAGCTATACTTAGGATCCAGGCATACATACGTGCGTGCGCGCAGCAATTGTACATATTATATATAGTAAAATGGGAATAGATCAAATGCCTAATTTCAAAAAACCTTTTATATTTCAAACTTAGATGATTTTATCTATAAGTATTAATAGTTTTAAATATCTAAGGTCTACGACATTAGCTTACAAAGATATAGAAATTAGAAAATCAGAGTTTGTGGCAAAAACTCAATTCCTTTAGAATTTTTTTCTAGAAGTTTTCCTCTAATTACGTAATACAAAACAGTATTTTTCACAAAACTGGAGGTTATGGTTAAAGTCCATGCGGAGTCTTAGTTTTGTATCCATTAAATTTGGAATTTTTGTATTTGCTATTTTACTTTTTTGTTGGGCCATGTTATTTTATAGATTTTCAAGAATATAAGGTCTTTTTTAATTTATTTTAGACAGATTTTGAATAAAAGATCAAAATATTCATTTGTACATTTTTCAAGCTTCTCATATCATTTTGGGTTTGCTCTGACCTACATCCTTCTTAAGACTCGCAGTTAACTTTTGCGTTAAAAAGCAAAATTTAAGATAAAATAATTACGATTTATGTTACAGTTATCAGATTTTTGTAACATTTCTCATATTTTTGTTACAGTTCTCAGATTTTTGTTACATTTCTCAAATTTTTTTACAGTTCTCAGATTTTTGTTACAGTTCTCAGATTTTCGTTACAGTTCTCAGATTTTTGTTACAGTTCTCAGATATTTGTTACAGTTCTCAGATTTTTGTTACAGTTCTCAGATTTTTGTTACAGTTCTCAGATTTATGTTACAGTTCTCAGATCTATGTTACAGTTCTCAGATCTATGTTACAGTTCTCAGATTTTTATGAAGGTCCTCGAAACCCACATACTTAAGTGTTCATAAAGACCAGACATCGGAACTTTTGTGAGGAGCATCGTTAATCTTGAACGCTTGATCTCGATATCCATGTGTGGACACTTTATGGGTGTTTAAGCCTTCTCTGCAAGGTACGATTAGATTATTAGAAGATCTGCATATGATGGAGTTCAACATTGATCCCGGGATTCACAATCCAAATATTCTGACTTTAGATTAAATAGACTTTACCTAACAACTACAAGAGTTCACAGAATTAACACAACATAATAGAATTTAACAAATTAACACAATTAATAGAATAATGTCTTGATCCTCAATCTTATGGTTCGCTGCACGCAGATAAACTTTACAATTGTGTTAGTTCAAGAAACACAAAACTCCATTAATTATTCACGTAAAACTAATCATTCACGTAAAACTAATCATTCACGTAAAACTAATCATTCACATAAATCTAATCATTCATGTAAAACTAATCATTCACGTAAAACTAATCATTCACGTAAAACTAATTATTCATGTAAAACTAATCATTCACGTAAAACTAATTATTCATGTAAAACTGATCATCCATGTAAAACTAATCATTCACATTAAACTAATTGTTAACGTAAAACTAATCATTCACGTAAAACTAATCATTCACGTAAAACTAATTATTCACGTAGAATTAATCATTCATGTAAAACTAATCAATCATGTAAAACTAATCATTCACGTAAATCTAATCATTCACGTAAACTAATCATTCACGTAAAACTAATCATTTACGTAAACTTATCATTCGCGTAAAACTAATCATTCACTTAAAACTAATCATTCATGTAAATCTAATCATTCAAGTAAATCTAATCATTCAAGTAAAACTAAACATTCACGTAAAACTAATCATTCATGTAAAACTAATCATTCACATAAAACTAATCATTCACGTAAAACTAATTATTCATGTAAAACTAATCATTCACGTAAAATTAATCATTCACGTAAAACTAATCATTCACGTAAAACTAATCATTCACGTAAAACTAATCATTCACGTAAAACTAATCATTCACGTAAATTTATCATTCACGTAAAACTAATCCTTCATGTAAAACTAATCATTCGCATAAAACTAATCATTCACTTAAATTAATCATGCATGTAAAACTAATCATTCACGTAAAACTAATCATTCACGTAAAACTAATCATTCATGTAAAACTAATCATTCATGTAAAACTAATCGTTCACGTAAAACTAATCATTCACGTAAAACTAATTATTCACGTAAAACTAATCATTCACGTAAACTAATCATTCACTTAAAACTAATCATTCATTTAGAATTAATCATTCACGTAAAAATAATCATTCATTTAGAACTAATCATTCACGTAAAACTAATCATTCACGTAAAACTAATCATTTAGGGAAACTAATCATTCGCGTAAAACTAATCATTCTCGTAAAATTAATCATTCACGTAAAACTAATCATTCACGTAAAACTAATCATTCATGTAAAACTAATCATTCACGTAAATTTATCATTCACGTAAAACTAATCATTCATGTAAAACTAATCATTCACATAAAACTAATCATTCACTTAAATTAATCATGCATGTAAAACTAATCATTCACGTAAAACTAATCATCCTCGTAAAACTAATCATTCATGAAAAACTAATCATTCATGTAAAACTAATCATTCACGTAAAACTAATTATTCACGTAAAACTAATCATTCACGTAAACTAATCATTCACGTAAAACTAATCATTCATTTAGAATTAATCATTCACATAAAACTAATCATTTAGGTAAACTAATCATTCGCGTAAAACTAATCATTCACGTAAAACTAATCATTCATGTAAAACTAACCATTTACGTAAAACTAATCATTCACGTAAAACTAATCATTCACGTAAAACTAATCATTCACGTAAAACTAATCATTCACGTAAAACTAATCATTCACGTAAAACTAATCGTTCACGTAAAACTAATCGTTCACGTAAAACTAATAATTCACGTAAAACTAATCATTCATTTAAAACTAATAATTCACGTAAAACTAATCATTCATTTAAAACTAACCATTTACGTAAAACTAACTATGAACGATATACATCCTGTTTGTCTCGGCATATTTTCAGTCATATTTAATTATCTCTAATCCAAATCCATCGATAAGAGCTCATAAGATTTTTATACTTTTATGTTTAAAATCTAATCCAACAGAAAAGTATAAAATTGTATAAATAAAAAACCTTTAATCATCATTTAATGGGAGAAAAGGTAAAGTATGGGCAGTAAAGTAAAGGCTCACTAACTTATCCCAGGACTTCTAATTTATTGTGGATTGTACTATAGAGATTTAAACCTTGATTAAACTTGAAGTTAAATAGAATATAAGATTAGGATTTAGTACTCTGTCTTTTCTCTTACGATTTACAAAAAGTAATAATTTCTTTTCTTTCTTACAAATGACAATTTACAAGCAAATTATTTAGCTTCAACGTCATCTCCCGAGCAGGTCACCCAGCTGGATCTTGGTCAACTAGATTGGACACTAACCAGTTCATCAGGCACCAGAAATATTTCTGTTAAGGTTAGATTTTTAAAATTTTTACATTTATAAACATTATAGTTCAAGAGGGATTTTTAAACATTTTAGTGCAAGTAGGAATTTTTAACATTTTAGTTCGAGTAGGATTTATGTACATTTTAGCTCAAGTAGGATTTTTAAACATTAGTTCAAGTAGGATTTATAAACATTATAGTTCAAGTAGGATTTTTTAACATTTCATCTCAAGAAGGATTTATAAACTTTTGTAAGTAAAATTATTAGAATCTAATCTATAACGTAATGGAACTTTGTCAAGGATTTTTAGATCTTATAATTTTTTAAATTCTCAGCTATTTTAAATTTAATGCTGTTCCTTAAAGGCCCCTCAATCCTATGTCCTTTTTTTGAAATCCCTAGGCCTACTTTCTATCCACCTACACTTCGTTTAAAATGCTCTCCTCCACTCTCTCCACCACTTCTCCCCTCTCTCCACCACTTCTCCCCCTCTCTCCACCTCTTCTTCCCTACTGTACACCACTTCTCTCTCTCTCTCTACCCCTTCT